>NW_027417724.1:0-134434 GCF_009905375.1 Apium graveolens | reverse complement strand
AGCACATATCAGGAAGGAATGGAGCTTTTTCTTCGACTACATCACTAAGGCATTCGCCAATAAATGTTCCAACTTTGATGCCATTCCAATTATGAGTCAACACATCGGGTATGCTATTATTCACCAAACTCATTTTGATTTTGCAAGTGTTGTGCTAGGCTTTATAGGGGATAGGATGACAGAGGATAGGAATGTAGTATACTTTGCTAGATTCTGTCAGCTTATATATACTTTTTGTTATGCTGATGACCCTCAACTATCCAGTTCTTTAATTCCACCCTTTAAACTTGCAAAATGGGCTTTTAATGATTTGGTAAATGCTGACCTTAAAAAAAGGTAGTTAGACCCTTACAGATACCTCAGTCTGTCAAACAGATCCTGGTAAATGCTGATCCTCAAACCTACAGATCTGTTTATCTTGATGTTCAACCCACCAACACATCCCAGAAACAACAACAACCATCAGAACATACCACATATACACTTCAACCTACTCAACCCCTCTATCAGGACATATATCAAACCTTCACAGATATCTCAACCTTCATCATCAGCACATACTGTGAGGCCTTCATCTTTAAAGCCCAAGAGGACAAAGACTGTACCTCAGACACCACAGAAGAGAAGGAGGATTGTTCTGAGAGATGAATCAGACAGTGAGGAACAGGTTCCTGTGTCAGAACCTGTTGTCGAAGAAGCTAAGAAAGTCTCTTCTCAGAAGGATACTGGAATTGGGGGATCTAAGCTTCTCAAAAGGCTTAGAAGGATGTATTCAGATGAAACTCCCAAGGAATCTCCACCTTCAAAGAGATACAAGAAACAGAGAGCACAAAGGTATAGGGCTGAGTCAGTTTCAGAGGATGAGGAAGCAGCAGCTAAGGAAGGAGATCAGGAATCTCTTATCTCAAAAGAGCCAGAATTTGCTGAAGCTACTGCATCTCCACCTCCATTGTCACAAACTCAGGAAGCTGCTCAAGATAAAGTATCTACACCACCTGTGTCTCCTGTCAATGAACCAGTATCTACTGCAGACCCATGCACAAGTGCTGAGATTGATATTCACAACCTAAGTGTGCCTGAGGTTTTCTACTTAGAAGCTCCACCAGCTCAAATCAATCCATCAACAACACCAATTCCTGCTGCTAATGAAACTCCAGAATTATCAACAACACCTTCTCTGCATCTAGACATTGAAGATCAGACTAAGGGTGAACATCAGAATATGGCTGTTGATCAGAACTTGGAAGCAGATCAGCATTTAGAGGATAATGTTGAAGCCTCCATAGCCTCTCATACTGTTCTTTTATCAGAGGATATTGACTCTGTAAGTTCTGATGCTGTAAATGCTGATGATACTGGTGATGCTGCTACAAATGCAGATGCTGATGAAGCTGGTCCTTCTGGACATGCACCTCTACAAGCTTCTTCAAAATCTGAACTAGTCAAAAAGTTTGTTAGAGGAGATGCACCAGTACCTTGGAGTGAAACTCCTAGAGGACAGGAGTGGACTAAGGAGTGGAACACAGTCACCTTTGTTCCATCTGAAAAAATTCTTGCTGAGCACTTGGCAAAAGCTGATGAGATGCTAATTAATGATGATTTCAAGACACAGCTATGAGTTATTGCATTGAGTACTAGACACCTTCAAGGTCAACACTCAATAACTCATGCCGAGGTGCATAAAATTTAAGAAGCTTTACTCAAGCAAGAAACAACTATGAAACTTGAAAAGAAAATCTTTTTCAAACCTACCTTTGACAGAGTTGCTTACATTGAGAAAACCCAAGAGAAGCAGCAATCTCAGATTGATGAAATTTTGAAAAATCAAGCTTCTCAGAAATCTCAACTCGATGAAATCCAATCCTCAGTGGAATTGCTTGTCTCTCTTCTTTTACCTGCTGATGCCAAAAAGGGGGAGAAAGTAATTAAGTCCAAATGCAAAACTGTTAAGACACTGAAGGGGAAGGATGATGAAAAAGATGACCAGGGAAACTCTGGAATGAGCGGAGGTCATGGTCAAGGTAGAGGTCTCTCATCAAGAAGAGCTGGAACTACAAGTCATAGAACAAGTTCTGATACTGGGAGAAGAATAACTTCTGATACTGGTAAAAGGATAAGTTCTGATGAACTTTTGGATCTTGATGAAGAAATTTCAAGACAGTTATTTCTGAAAGAAAATCCAGGAATGGACTTTGAGAGTCTAATGGAAGAAGAAGCTAGACTTGAGTCAGAAAAAGTCAACTACAAATCTGAAGCTTATGTTGGTAAAAAGAAACTTCCTACGGCTAAAGGCATTGTGATAAAAGAAAGGACAAATCCTGTGGCAATCAAGGCCAGATCACAATTGCAGATAGATCCAAGGTCCAAGGGCAAAGAAAAAGTTGGTGAACCTGTAAAGGTTTATGTGCCTCCTGTGGATGAAGAAATTTTTGTTGAAGATGCTGATCTTACTCTGACTTCAAGAAAGATTTCTAAGATAACCTCTGACATGGCTCAAGTTGTTCAGAGACAAGATATAGTTAGTTCTGATATAACCTTGAAGCAAGCAACCTCTGACATAGCTCAAGTTGACTTGATATCAGAAGATAAGTCAAAGGAAACCTCTGACATTGCTCATATTAAATCCTCAAGGTTACTCCTACCGGGTTTCACTAAAGCCAAACAGACTCAACCTTTGAAGACAGTATCAAGTGGTTTTGAAGCAAGAGTGGTTACTGGAAAGGAAGCTAGAGATAAATCTGGATTGGGTAGTGCTGATGAACGAAGAGTACAGAACACAACCAATGATCCAACTTCCTTAAGTGAACCAGGTGTTGGAGCAACTCCTGAAAGATTGAATCAACTAGAATCTGTACAGATGGTCTACCATACCTACTTGAAAGTACACATTTTGTTATATTTCGTGACAGATGGTAGGGTTTACCATATAAGGGAAAATGCTATTCCACTGAAGTATTTTGAGGAACTGGAACATGTTTCATTCTTACTTCAAGTGAATGAAAGAATAACAGAAAGTGCTGCAAACTATTTGAAGACTCAAATTTAGAGACAGAAAAGGCTTTATTCTGTAAAGTCTGACAGCACATATCTTCCAATGTACATAGATCACAAGGGTGATATTGTTGAGATGAAGCCTAACTCTGCTAAGATTATAACTACCTTTCTGGGTTATAAGGCGGTAGAATTCAATATTGAGTTTGACAAGGCATATTTGATCAGACTGGATCAGGACATAAAGAAAGCTAGAATAAATGATCTCAGGGCTGCTATCTTCCAAACTGGTGAAGATTCTGCAGAACTCAAAGATGCTAAAAGGAGGATAATTGATGAACTCAGATATGCTGAGAGATGTTTGTTAAAGAACTATCTCAGAACAACTCCTGATATTAGAGAGATCAGAAAGTGAAGCCAAGTCAAGATTTACAACTGCTCAAATTCTGATATATATACAGACTGAAGTTGTTATCAGAAGTTAAAGTTGGTAAAGCTTTAAGGACTGTAAGTTGTAGTTATCTACTCAATTTCTCATGCATTTATACTTAATGTTTTTGACATCATAAAATATCTGTTAAACTTGTATATTATGCTAATTTACAAGTTGGGGGAGATTGTTAGATATATTTGATAATGTCATGTCTAATATGATTTCTGTTTAGTTTTCAGATCTTACTTGAACAGGATAAATCAGTACTTAACTGAAATCAGCACTTATACTGAAGCCAGAACTTAAGTCATCAGTACTTAAGGTTCAGGGGATATTTATCAGAAGATAATATCAGGACTTAAAGGAAACTTTCAGATAAGGAAGGCGGCTGATTGAAAGGAAAGAAGATCAAGACAAACGTAAGAAGAAATATGCATAAAGAAGGAATTCTAAGAAGAATGGAATACTTGGAAGAAAAGATAACTGATTGATATATTTTAGGAAGCAGAATTATATTCCATATCAATTAGCGATTATCTTGTAACTGTGTGATATATAAATACAGACATAGGGTTTACACTATAAGTGTTATCATTATCGAGAATATTACTCATTACAACCCTAACAGCTCTCGTGATATTTGTTCATCACTGAGAGAGGACAGTTCCATATTGTAACAGAGTTTATTGCATTGAATAAAGTCTGTTTTCTGTTACTTGTGTTATTTGAATTCGATTTGATTGTGCTATACACTGTATTCAACCCCCTTCTACAGTGTGTGTGACCTAACACTTATAAACAAAGTTCTCAATAGAACTAAGATTCGAACTCGGAATTCGAATAAGTACTTGATCTTCACATAAATAATATAAAAAGAAGATCTATAAACAAAAGTACTTCATCTCCAAAGGGGAGATTATATTTGACCCAAGTTCACGAGTTAGCCAATTATTTTTATTATTGGACCTTGGCTAACAATTATTTGTACACATAAAATATTACGAAGTAAAGTTTTAATCCATGCTAACATCTCTAGTGTTCCAGGGGATTATAACTCGATCTATAAACACTTCGTAATTTGTCAAATATCAAAACAGATTAAGTTCACGAGTTAGCCAATTACTTGCACTTTATTTAATTGGATCTTGGCTAACACATTTCGTGCACATAAATTATTACGGAGTATAGTTTTAATCCCTTCTAACATCTTTAGTGTTCCGGGGGATTATAACTCGATCTATAAACACTTCGTAATCATCCGTTAAAATTAAGGACGAATCAATTTCACGAGTTAGCCAATTAGTTTCACGTTATTTAATTGGATCTTGGCTAACACATATCATGTATATAAACAATTACGAGTCATATCGTATAAGCCCCTTCTAACATCTTTCAGTGTTCTGTGGGGTTATATTAGGATATCTATAAAAATACTGGTAATTATCCGTCCAAACTTCGAAAGCACAATCTTAAGTCAATTACTTGCACTTAAATTATCTGGATCTTGCCTAAGACTCATAAATCTTATAAAAATGCTTGAAGTTGAAAGAGTATACTTTGACCTTATAATCGTCAATATACAAGTATACCTTAAAACCTTAAGTTGATATACTTAAAGGTAAAATTACAACTCCGAGGTTGTAAGACCCAAGTCCTAGACGTACTAACGGGGAGTTAGTAGTCTTCGTACCGTGAAGAAGAGGAAAGACCCAAGACCGGATCACTAAGATCCAAGACCGACAAAAGCTAAGGAAGCCAAGTCCATACAAAGGCTCTACAACAACTTTGAAAAAATAGCGGGGAGTCATTTTCTAAGATAAGTTGTGTAGGTATTACATTTATTTTGAGGTGGTGACCCTTGTGTTACGCACCAAGACAAATACTTATAACGGTGTAAAGGCTTCTCCGCCTACTAAAGGAGTGAGTTTATTCTAAAGGAAAATCCTGAGTCCGGGAGAGGAGCTCGGGGACTGGAGTAGGGGTGAGCGAATCTATTAGAGGTTGCGCCATCGCGAACCAGGATAAAATCACCATATGGTATTTTCTTTTGTTGCACTTTATTTTCCGCACATATAAACTGCATAACCACTCGGTAAAGTTTAAAAAAGGGATAAATAATTTTAAAATGCCATAACAATTTTTAAATTGGTAATTAAGCTATTCAACCCCCCTTCTAGCTTAAAATAGCCCTCTTACGGGACCTTACAATTGGTATCAGAACGGTGCTTTTTAACCTGTTTGTTAAGTGATTTGCAGATTTACAAGCATAAGAAAATGTGATCCGGAATGGCGTATATTAATCCCGTTGGATGTGGTGAAGGTCTATCTAGCTCACGACCTCCTCTATTTGATGGCACCAACTTTACAACATGGAAAATGAGGTTTCGCATTTATGCTAGATCTCAAGGAGTCAAAGTTTGGATGGCTATCGAAGACGGTGTTCGCATTCCTACCAAAACTATGGATGACATCATCGTCGAAAAGAAGGTTAATGAATACAACTTAGAGGAAGAAGCCACAATGAATATAGCCGCCAAGGCGGAAATGGTTCTCACAAGTACACTTGCAGAAAAAGAATACAAAAGAGTAAATAATTGCAAGTCGGCACAAGAAATGTGGAACAAATTAGTGGTAACCTATGAAGGAACCACTGATATAAAAGATTCTCGGATGGATACATTGATCCAAGAATATGAGAACTTTAAACTCCAAGAGGGAAAAAATATCATCGATATGGAAACAAGATTTACTCGTATTATCGATGAGTTCTCTCAACTTGGAAAGAATTATGCTCAAAATGAAAAGAATAGAAGAGTGCTCAAATCTCTACCTCCTAGTTGGAAGGATAAAGTCACTACTATAGAAGAGATACACAACTTAAATGAGTATAAGATTGATAACCTATTCGGAAATCTTCGTGCTTACGAAGAAGATAATATTCCGGAAAATGTTGCTCCAAAAGTGGAGTATAAAAAGAAAAATATGGCTCTAAAAGTCATATTAATTGATGAAGATGAAAAAGATGAGGAGTTAAACGAGGAACTCCAAAATCTCGATGAGAGTGAAATTTCTCTACTCACGAGACAACTTCGTCGTGTGCTTCAAAGTAAAGCTCAAAGATACGGAAAAGGCTTCCTAAAATCAAATAATCAACAACGAGTTTTTTACTTTAACGGAAGGCCAAATTACTCTCAAAATTATTCTTCCAACTATAAGAGTAATTATCCGTCAACGAGCTACAATAAAGGCAAAGGCAATCAAATATAAATACCTTTAGTAATGCCAATGCCTCTACAAACCATCATGTTTACACTCCTCCAAAACCTAAATATCCATCACCGGAAGAAACACAAGATATGTGTTTCGAGTGTAAATAACCCGGTCATTATAAAAGAGAATGTCCTAAACTTTCAAAGGAACGAAGTCTCATGGCCGAAAATGGTTGGGATCTAAGTGAAGATGAAGAAGCTCCGGAAGCTAGTGAAGAAGTGGTAAATCTATGCTTAATGGCTCTCGGAGATGAAACTACCTCAACGGAAATTTTCTCTTCAAATCAAGAGGTAACATCTAACTATGTCTCAATTAAATATTTATTAGATGAATATAATTTATTTCTTTTAGATATGAATAAGCATGATTTAATTGAACTCGTAGTAAGTTATAAGAACAAATATAAAGATATTGAACAAAGGTTTCACTTATTATGGTCCGAGAAGATGAAAATTGAAGAAATTCATCATACACAAAATAAAGAATATACTCGGAGGATGGACTCAAAAGTCCAAGATGAGAATGAGATGACATCTCTAAAAGATCAAAACCATCTCATCAAGATTGAGGTAAATAAACTTCAAGAAAATATACTCAATCTTGAAATGGAGAATATATCATTAATTCTCAAAGACGAAGATATGGAATGTGAGAAGATACAATTGAATGATAATATTTGTAAACTTCACGTTGATCTATTGAACTTAAAGATTCTAAATGAATCAAATGTTCAAAATAAAGAAACATCTTATAAAGACAATCTTGATAAAGAAAATGAGCTATTAAAAACCAGTGAGCTTAAAGATGAAGCTCTAAGGTTAAAAGAATAAAATTATAAACTCATAGCTCAAGTTAAGGATCAAAAAATAATCCTTAACAACAAGATTGATGCCTTAAAGAAAGAAAATGAAAATCTTGAGGAAGACATTCAAAGATTTACAAAAGGCAATAAGATGTTGGATCAAATGGTGTATATAAAAACCTCATATAATCATGAAGGTTTGAGATATAATAAGAATTCTCCTCCTAAAGGAAATACTCGGAGATTTGTATCACCAATAAAGATTTCACCCGAATCACCATCTTATAAATGTTCTTATTGCAATAATATGGGACATACCATTCAATATTGCAAATTCAAGAATGGTGAAATTAAGGGAAAACATGTATGGATTCGCAAGGAATCATACAAGAAAGATGATAAACATGTGCCTCACAAAAATATGGAATATAAGAATCCAAGGCAACAATGGTCTCATCAACCAACTATGTTTCAAACTAAAAACGCACAATATCATGTAAATGGTAATGCATTTAGAAGGCAACAACCTCTTAGTTGAAATGCTTATGCTACTTACCATGCTAATAATAGGTATAATTTTTATCATATTCCATCAAGATTTTATGATAGCTCTAGGTATTATCAACCTCAAACTAGGCCTTATGCATCTAAAAATATTTATATGCCTAATGATAATTATACCATGCCTGGATTCTTTCATAAATCAAATGTTATATATGATGTACGAACTCCAGGACCCTCAAGATAAAGGGGTACCTATAAATTTAACTAATCATGTATGTAGGTTTGTCTTGCCGCGAAACAAGACATATGGTACCTTGATAGTGGATGTTCAAGACATATGACCGGTAACAAGTCACTCTTGAACAACATTAAAAAGGTTACCACGGGGAGCATAACATTTGGTGATAGTAGTAAAGGAAACATTGTCGGCATCGGAGATACCGGAAATGGGAAAGCTAAAATTTCCGATGTTCAATTGGTCACCGGGTTAAAGTACAATCTTCTCTCCATTAGTCAATTATGCGACAATGATTACAAGGTAATTTTCAACACTACTCATTATTCTATATTAGATAAATTTGGAAAGTTGGTTCTCACTTGCCCTAGAAATAAAAATGTTTATACATGTGACATGAGCAAGCAAGTGAACGTGTGTTTAATCACTATAAATGATGATCCATGGCTATGACATCGAAGATTAGGACATGCCAACATGAAGTTGATAAGGAATATATCAACTAAAGACCATGTCCGAGGTATACCAAAACTAAACTATCATAAAGGTCATACTTGTGAAGCTTGTGAAGTTGGTAAACAAATCCGAGCTTCTCACAAAGCAAAATTTATGGTATCTACCTCGAGACCTCTCGAGCTACTACATATGGATCTTATTGGTCCAGTTCCAATACAAAGTCTCGGAGGTTGCTCATATACGTTGGTAGTTGTGGATGATTATTCACGATTTACATGGACTGAATTTCTCAAAGCCAAAAGTGATGCTTTTGAATCCTTCTCAACTTTATGTAAAAGGATTCAAAATCAATAAAATAAAACCATATTTTATATATGGATTGATCATGGTAAAGAATTTGAGAATTCGAGTTTCACCAACTTTTGTGATGAACATGGCATCACACATAATTTTTCCGCTCCATACAATCCTCAATCCAACGGAGTAGTTGAACGGAAAAATAGAACACTCCAAGAAATGGCTAGCACAATGCTAAATGAATATCGTCGACCTAAATATTTGTGGGCCGAGGCTATGTCAACCGCTTGCCATATTCTTAATCGGGTTTTGCTATGACCTATAAAACAAAAGACTCCTTACGAGCTATATTGTGGCAAAACTCTGAAACTAAGCTACTTTCGAGTATTCGGAAGCAAGTGCTTCATATTAAATTCAAAAGAGTACCTTACGAAGTTTGATCCTAAATCAAATAAAGGTATATTTCTTGGACACTCGAACAATATTAAAGCTTACCGAGTATTTAACCTTAAATCGCTTGTGGTGGAAGAATCTATGAATGTCGCTTTTGATGAAAGTAAACCACCGTAGAAATATAAAGATCTTGTTGACCAAGAAAATATTGAACAAGATGATATTGAAAAGGTTATTCGAAAATTCAAAAATATGGATCTCGGGACTCCCGTACATAAAAATCCATTAGAATTGGACGAAAAGGAAGATGAACTTCCTAAAGCAATTCCCACTATAAAAATTCATCCACTGGATAATGTACTTGAAGACTTAAAGAAGGGAGTTCAAATGCGGTCACAAGTTCAAAATGTTGTGAATCATCTTAGTTTTCTATCTCAAATAGAACCTAATACCGTAAAAGAGGCTTTATTAGACGAGGATTGGATTTCTGCTATGCAAGATGAATTGCTCCAATTTACTCGTAGTAAAGTGTGGGAACTTGTCCCTAAGCCTCATGATACTTCCATAATTGGTACAAAATGGGTATTTCGAAATAAACTAGACAAAAATGGAACGGTAGTTCGAAATAAAGTAATATTAGTCGCACAAGGATATACCCAAATGGAAGGCATAGACTTTGATGAAACATATGCACCAGTAGCAAGAATTGAATCAATTTGAATGCTATTGGCTTATGCTTGTAATAAAAAATTCAAAGTCTATCAAATGGATGTGAAATCTGCATTCTTAAACGGGATTTTGGAAGAGGAAGTATATGTGAAACAACCTCACGGGTTTGATGATGCAACACATTCCGACTATGTTTATAAATTATATAAAGCTCTATGTGGAATAAAACAATCCCCAAGAGCATGGTATGAAAGGTTGAGCAAGTTCCTACTAGTCAATAAATATAAGATGGGAACGGCCGATAAAACCTTATTTACGAGGCAAGAAAAAGAGGATATATTGCTCGTACAAATATACGTAGATGACATCATATTTGGCTTAACAAATGATGCACTATGTAAAGAATTCTCTGAAAATATGAGTAAAGAATTCGAGATGAGTATGATGGGAGAATTAAACTTCTTTTTGGGATTGCAAATAAGGCAATCTGATGAAGGCATCCATATCTCTCAATCCAAGTATTGTAAAGAGATGTTGAAAAAATTTGAAATGGATAATGCCAAACCCATCTCTACTCCTATGTCTACATCCGATAAATTAATGGAATATCCAAAAGGAATTCTCGTAGACACAAAGAAATATTGAGGAATGATCGGTAGCTTGCTCTATATAACAGCAAGTCATCCAGATATTCAATATAGTATTTGTAAGTGTGTTAGGTTTCAAGTAGCACCGAAAGAATCTCATTTATCCGCGGTAAAAAGGATATTGAGATATCTTAAAGGAACCACTGATGTTGGTCTTTGGTATCCAAAAGGAATATCATTTAACTTAGTATGTTTTTCTGATTCGGACTATGCCAGACATTTAGTCAACAGAAAAAGTACTAGTGGTACTTATCAGTTTCTCGGTGGATGTTTAGTTTTAAAGAAACAAAATTTTGTATCCATCTCAACAACCGAGCCTGAGTATATAGCAGCTGCAAAGTGTTGTGCTCAAATATTGTGGATGAAGCAAACACTGCCTGACTATAATATAAAATTTGATATGATCTCAATCTTATGTGATAATACGAGTGCTATTGATCTTAGCAAGAATCCCGTATTATATTCTAGATCTAAACATATAGATGTGAGACATCATTTTTTACGTGATCATGTCAATAAAGGCGATATAAAAATGACTCATATTGATACTGAAATCAATCTCGCTGACATATTCACAAAACCATTAAATTCCGAAAGATTCACTAAACTCCGCTTGGATTTAGGAATGTTGGAATCTATGAAATAATGGTTTATATAAAGAATAGTTGAGAATTATAAAGAAGTCTCAATGATAAAGTATACTTTCCCGATCAAGTTATTAAGTTTATCTGAAACTCAGATTTGTCAATAAAGAAATTTATTGATTGGGTTAAGATAACTTAAATAGCCCAGATTAACCGGGAAAATAAACTTAATCGAGTGAATATTTATTATTCCATGAGATTTATAAATATTTAGAAGTCTCTCTCATATAAATTGTTGTTATATTTATTTTCAGTTATTTTTATATATAAATATATATATATATATATATCTATTTTGTTCTTAAATATATATAAAAGTAGTCTCATATATTTACCTACAGATATATATAAATATATATTATTTTAGTTTTCCCAAATATATAAACATATATATATTATATAAATATAGTTTTTACAAATTTATTTTCTGGATTATTTTTAACCGGCCCAATCACAAATTATCCGGCCCATATTTATTATCTAAACCCATATGTATTTTAACAAAATATAAATCTATTTATCAGAAATTAAACCCATTTCATTTTTTTGGCCCAAATTTGATTTCAAGAAGCCCAAAATATGTCTGCAATCTCACCCATCTATTCCTAAACATAGTTAATCTTGATCGTTCATTCAATAAAATATATAAACAAAACACTATTTTGTACAGTGCACACATACGATTCAATTGTTACCCTAATTTCTAAATCCTCTCGCCTTTTTCTTTTCTCCGCCTCTTTCGAAGAACCCTAGATCGATTTCTTCGATTTCCCTTCAAATCTTCGATGAAATCATACAGATACTATGCTTATATATATACTCATCATATCTCTAAAAGATTTGATGAAAATAGTTGATTGGGTTGGTAAAATCAATCGATTTTGATGATAAAAATCGACGATTTATATATAAATCGAACGAGAATCATCAAATCAGACATTAAATCGATTGTTTTATATATATACACTCATTTTTTTGAATCATTAATTCAACAAAAACCTAACTCGTTTTCAAGTTGTATGACAAGAGAAGACTGATTGTTGCACTATCTTCTCGGAGAAGAAGATACAATGGCCGCATGCGATGAAAAAAGGTGAATGGGAAGTTGACTCAGTCCGCGACTGAGTCAACCGGGTAAGTCCTATTAGTCAGGCCAGACTATAGGCTTAGGTGAGTTTTTCTTGTTTGTTTCATTCTCATTTGTTTGAATCTGTGGTTAAGGGCATTCGACTGAAATTGATTTGAGCATAATTCAATTAAATCATGTCTTATTCTTGATATGAATGAAGTAAATGGTCTGTGATGTGTTTATGATACAGTTGTGATCTGATATTTAGCTTATTTTATGTTTGATCGAATTGAAAGTATAAAGTTTTGGATTAATGCAAAATTATATGGTTGATGTAGAGTTTATAACTGTGTTTTAAAATTAAAATTTTTGAGGTTATGAGTTCATTTTAGAAACTGTTCCTTTAGGTTCCATTAAATTGTATTGTTTGAGTCCCTGAATATCTGTGTTGAATTGATTTAATGACTCATTTCTGCTTGAATTGAGAACATGAACCCTGGATATGAATTATGATTGATGCTTTGATTCATGTTAATGTTACTTGGTCAGATTGGAGTTGATTATTGTATTTATGACCCAGTTGAATTGAATTCGACTATATTCTTGTTGCTGTGATTAAAAATAGTTAATTGTAATGAAATTTATGAATATTATATGTTTGTTAGTCAAACTTTTGATTTTTTTTGTCTAATATATATATTGGTACCTATGTTCTGACTGGTGGTGTGTACTTATATATATATAACTGAATCTTTTTGCTATTAGAATTGATCTGCTTGCATTAACAAATTGAGTTTTGTTAAATTAGTTGCCTAATTTCTATTTTTAAGAACACTGAGAAGCAGATTAGATGTGATAAAGCTTATGGTTAATCAATCAGAGCCTGATTTAATTGATATATATATGTGTAATCTAAGCTTGGTAATCTGTTTGAAATTTATTGTTAAGATTCAAAACCTACTAAATCAAAATATGTTTAATTAATCAAATAACTTATAGATTAACTGCTCTTCTCCGGACTCTTAGCTCTTAGGAAGTCCCGATCAAAGAGCTGACGAAGGGGATGAGCGGCCGTACCAGTCTCGCTACTTCTTTCCTCTCCTACCTAGTCACACAAGGGGCTTGGAGATAGAGGGTTTTCTGGGGGAGATACTGTTTCCAGGTTGGGTTTTTTAGATCAAATCAAATAAGACTAGTTGGGTAGATAGAGGTGGTGAAATAGAACCTTTGCATCGATGTTTAGCTGGGTGGGTCGCTTGAGTGTCAAAACCAAGCGGCGGTTGTTTTTCCTTGGCTTATCGAACCTTGATATTTTAAAGAATCTTATATATAGTTTAAGGTGAGTCTGGTAAAGTCTGAGTTATAAATCTTGAATGAAACTTATATATAAAGACTCTGTCATTCTTCTCTATGCTAAATGTGTGAATTAAATGTGTAATTACATACTTTGTATATGTGATAGATAGTTAAAAACACTTGATCATCTCTAAGTGCTATGGAATCCCTCGATAAGATAAATGCAATACCATGTTAATAAGATCAAAAATTCTTTGCTTTTTGGATTACATGCTTACTGCAACAACATGTCATGATAATTTTAGTAATCCTATTTGACTTGTATTCTCAGCTTAATCAGTTATGTGCTAGATTAAACTTTGGTTAATGATTAGTAAATATTTGCACAAACACACACTGCCCTCACAGTAAGACCTGGCAAGGAGGCCATGAGCAACCTTGTATCTGGATCACTGCTGTGATCAATGGCAACCTAGATTTCTAGGAACTAATTGTTTCATGTGTGTTCTCCTTTATTTAGTTCATTAACTGCTATCTGATATAAATGTGATATGAATTAATTGGTGCTTATCATTGGGTATTATATGTTAAGTGTTTATTGCATCTTACATTCTCATTATTGCATTCTGCACCTTATTGCATTAAACAGCCCTTGCCTTGAGAAATAAATGTAACAGATTTTATAAAATTTGCATTAAAAACTCAGTTTTTCTTTCAAATTCACTTCAAACACATCACATCCTTAAATGCACCTGCACTGGAAGTACAGTCTCTGTGTAATAGAGTAAGCTATGATATCAAGTTTATGTCACACGGTTTTCAAAAATATGTACTTCTGTACTGTACTGTTTTCTAAAGTAGAAACAAAGATAAAGAATTTATACATTCTTTATTCTCTGTTGTACTAATCCATGCATCTGTGTATATGTGCTGCATTACATCATTCCTTCATATGCATCATCCTAGTATCTATTCATAAAGGACTTGGATTTTTGTGTAACACAGCCATTAATGCATTAAATGATTTTCACTGTTCATGAACAGTAAACAATTTCTAAAATCTTAATTTTAAATTTTTTACTTTGCATCTGTGTTAAATAGTTATATATATGCATATATTGTATGCTGCATTCACACACACACTAGATAGTTGCATAAACTTCACTTCACTTGCAACATGAACCCAAATGCCAATCCTTTTTACCCTAAGCCCAGACCACTGATTAAAAACCCATATCTTCTTGAAGATATGGAGAAAAATCAGTTTCACCATCACAAAATATCAGCCTTCAAAACTGTTCAATCTTCACATCCTAAACACTATCACAACAGATACTTTCCACCTAAACAACTCAGAAAGGGATACCAAAATCACACCATTCCTTTTTACCAAAGCAGAAAATTTCAGAACCCTAAATCCCCTAATCCTAGACCTCCTAAACCTTTGCAAGCCAAATTTTACACTAGAAAGGCTAATCTAAGACAAAATCCAAACACCTCTATGAACACACCAAAGCCCCCTCCACCAAAACTGTCAAACCCTTCAAACTCCAAAAAGTTTCTTGAACTTGTCAGAAATGTCCAACCTAGCACTTGTGTTGATGTGAAGGGTGAAGTAGAGTTCATAATTAAAAGGGCTAGGTGGGATGGTCTCATCTATAACTTAGGTAAGCACTACTGCACACACCTCATGGGAGAGTTCTATTGCAACATGAATATCATAAAAGGGGTAGATGGCATACTGCATTTCACTACATCAGTCAACAAAATGGTCATTTGTGTTGAGAACAAAAGCAATAATAGGGCACTGCATTTACCTTTGCATTTGTGTGAGTTGCCTTGTGAGGATATCTTCTCTCTGTTTATTTTTAACAAATCTGAATTTGAACTAATGCTTGGCACTTTTTGTTAATCTGATATTCCTGATGGTCTCTGTGATGTTAATTGTGGTATTTATTTCAAACACTTCACTAGCACATTTCAGCATCTTGCTCTAATCATTAGGGCAAATGTTATGCCAAAACCAAATCAAAGTAAGTACTTTGATTTCTTTGATATGAAAATCATGTATCTTCTCTGCACTAACATAATCCACTTCAGTATATCTTATGTTATTCTTCTAAACATGATCAATGCACATCTTGTAGATTTTATACCTTATGGTATGCTAATCTCATCCTTCTTTTCACTTTGCAACATTAACATGCCTGAAGCATTTTCTAATCTTGCTGATTCTCAAATCACTAATGAACACATTAGGTCACAAGTGCCCCTGATGCACTGTGAGCCTCAAGAGGCAACTCCTACAGTTATTCCTCAATTCATAAGAGAGGAAGATATGTTTTTGTCTAAGTTTGAGTCTGTCAAAATCATGTTTCATGAGTTAAAACTTGAACTTAAGAGGGTTAAGGAAGAAAATAATGAGATTAAAGAAAAAGTACGAGAATTAGAGAGTCCCACCGCCTCTTGCAAACATAGGATTGCATATTTAGAGCATTTGGCTGCATCTACTCTAAGAACTCCTTGCATGAATGAAAATGACACTGTCACTTCCTTTCAAGTCCCTATGCATGATAACACTGCTATGATTCATGAGTTAGAAGAGGTTAATGTGGGTGCTAGAGGTCAACTGATTGATAACTTGCTTGATTTGGTTCATATTTGTGATGCTGATGGAAATGTGATCGGTTAAGTTTGCTTGATTCTGCGGTTTGATAAAGTCTGATATGTGATGTTGTACTGGTACTTGCTTTTATGTACCTATTTTGCTGTTTTTTGATGTATTTGTACTTTGTAAGGATTCTGTGTTGTCTGTTGGTATGTAATATTTGAATTTTATTGATCCTTGAATTTCAGAAGTGTATACACTTCTCTGGTTTGTAATGACTTAAAACGGGTTCAGGATTTTGTTCTAAATAATCAGTGAACCACACTGATTATTGAGAACACTTTTGGTAATATTTCATGACTTGTTTTGTTGCAACTGGGTAAATCTGTCTTTATCTATCTTATGCAGGAACAATGTTTACACTATCATGTCTCTCTATTCTAATTATGATAAAACTGTGAGTATAGTCGTATTTAGTAATTTGATTAGAGTCAGTCATGTTTTGTCAGATTCATTAATGTTGCACTCTGTCATGTCAAGTATCTTGTGGTATTTAATAACTTCTGATTTATACTTAAAAAAAATTTCAAAATCAGAAGTCAAAATATATGTCTTCACTAACCATTTTGCAGAATTTTTCAACGAACTTAAATTGATGAAAAATATCATGTATTTACTATGACCAGATATTTTAAAATACATATGTAATATGTCTTTAACACCCTCTGTGTATTACTCAGACTGAAAGATTACCAAAGGGCGGTCCTTGTATTGTATATAACTAACATGCAGAAAACTCAATTGTCCCTGATGAACTCCAGAAGAACATAATGGCAAATTTGATTCCCTTGAATTCCAGCAAGAGCTTTTCACAGTATACAAGGAACACAACTTGACTTCCCAAGCAACCTGTCAGAATCCAAAAGGTAAAACAGGTATAAGTTTTCAACCTCTGCTAATTTTACTTCACATACACACACTAGATTGATGTATTGTGTTCCAGTCTCAAACCGATCCAACTGTACTTTTTGTGCAAACTGAATGTGTAAAAGATGTTGAGTATTATTATTGTGGATTTAGATATATTGTATTTGCGATAGGTTGTTTAAAAATGTGGAGTTCTTAGAATGTATTAGCTTTCCAAAATGTATAGTCTGGTACTTAGATCTGGAATATAAATAGAGTGTATTAGTGTTAGATGTTGTAACATGACAATAGCTAGCAAAGTTGAATTGACAAAATAGTATGTATTAGATCTTAAACTTTGTAACATGAACATAGATTGTATTAGCGACAGTTATTGTAACTTGTGATTGAAAAAATTATGAATTCTAGATTGTAAAACACTAAGGTCGTGTTTTCATGAATCATGTTAAGTTGCAGAAGAATAAAATTGGCTTTATACATAATCTGACTAAGTTACATGCATATAAGAAATCTGTATAAACTAAAATGTATAATGACTGATCTTTGATATAACAGATGGCTAAATCACACTATCATATATGCAAGTCTACTTATATAAACTGTTTGACTACAATCTTTGAAAAAAATTGAAAAGGGACTCACTACTAATTGATATAATCAGAATTGGATCTTAGAACTTACACCCTAATATATCCTTGTCTCAATCAAAGTGCATCTTATAGTCTCAATTCTGAATCCATGTTTATTTTTTAAATCAAACCATGCATGCATATACATTTCTTCTCTTGATAAATTTCTAAACTAAATACTATGCCTTCAAAGATTAGAGGAACTATTTTCTTAAATCTATATAAATACTCTTTTTGGCATGTCCCAAACAAAAGGGGAAGAGAAATTAGACCCCTAATATTCAATCTGAACAAGTATAAGAGAATTAGACCCCTCATTTTCAAATTGCTATATTTTTGATATACAAGGATCTATCTGTGCTTCTATTTTTTGTGATACATCTAACAAAGTATTTTGCAGGATCTCAAGAAAGAGATTTAACCCCTAAGTAATTAAATATTTTATGTGCAAAATATTTTTCAAAAATTCATGCATACACCAAGGGGAAGCACACACTGATAATTTTATGTTTGTTTGGCAAATACCAAAAAGGAGAAGATTGAAAGGATATCTTCGATATATTATTTATTTTGGTATTTATATGATTAAACATAAAAATAAGAACACATAGATCCTCTCCATTAGGACATGAATTTAATTTATCTAAATAAAAGTCAAAAAGTCAAACTAGCAAAATCATGTCTTTTAAACAGATAAAAGAGATATTCCATTTTTGCAAAATATCAAAACTATATCTTTATGGAATATATCTCTAAGGCAATATTATCAAAGAAGAAACATCAAGATATGATATTTCTTAGATCTATGTTGTAACAGGAATATGGCAACAAGCTCGAATAAGGAATTTATCAGAAATATTCTTTAGAGGTCTCGTGCTATATCAAAATTATTTAACTCTTCGCTCCAAAATATATCTCTACATATATCAAAAGAGTTTTTATTCAAAATTTTTTAATATTCATGATTGGAATATTAATATCCAGTTCTGCAAATCATTTCTGTATACTTACAGTAATTTTCTCCCGGTTCGTAAAATCAGCATTTCTCGGAAAAAATTATTCAAAAATAATAAAACACATTTCCTATCATACAAATATATTTTATATATTATGAAATATATTTTAAGTATTTATTCAAGTCAAAACTTTGGTCAAAAGATCCATCTCCTTTATTTCAAAACCAATGGTATTTTCACTCGGAAGAAAGGCTGATAGAACAATTTTATTTTTAGATAAAATACTTCCACATGCTATAATAACTTGAAATTTGGTATGAATCATTTAAATGGTATTTTTTAATTATGGTAAAAATTTCGTAGCATTCAGATAATTTTTATCCGGGCACAAAAATCGAGGCAGTTGGTCCCACAGTTGACCACGTTTGACCTAGTTACCATTGACTAAAGTTGACCAAAAATTGCAGGACATCATTTTATATTATTTAAGTAATTATCATATTTTTTATGGTATTTATTTAGGATTTTTCAAGGTGGTCATAATTAATGGTGTTTAATCCTTAATTAAGTGATTAAACAATGATTAAAAGAAAAGAAAAAAATATATTTATTCAAACATATCAGCTGAGATTTTGAACACATAAAGTTGTTTGTATCATATGGCAAGTTGCAAAGAAACACACTTTGCTTTTCATGTCATCAATCCAAGTGACATACACCATCCACCATCCATTTTCCTCAAATCTCCACCATTCAATCCACCCAACTTCTCCTATAAATAAACCCCCAACCCAACCAATTTTCTTCAAGCTAAAGAGCCATAAAGTTTCTGAAATTTTTTCAAGAAGTGTCTCTCTTCATCTCTTTCAAATTTTATACATACACTTCTTCTCAAAAACCTTCTCTCTCTTCTATATACTTACATATATACAAGGTTTTTGAAACCCAAGCTTAGCTTCACCCAACCAAGCTTTATCCTACCAAGTGAGCTCATCCACTACCACTTCCAGGCCTCCCAAAGGGCTTCCCAAGTTTGACAAAAGTGCCAAAATCCGGCCGAACCTCTGGCAAATTTTTCCGGCGAACTTTTCCGACCGTTCTTCAAAAGTGGTAACTTTTAGCTTCTTATTTATGTTCTTTTTATTTGAGTTTTGTACTTAATTTCTCTACTTCATCTTAAGCTCTAATACAAGATCCCTTATAAATAAAGTTCTCAAGAGAACTAAGATTCGAACTCGGAATTCGAATAAGTACTTGATCTTCACATAAATCATCTAAAAAGAAGATCTATAAACAAAAGTACTTCATCTCCAAAGGGGAGATTATATTTGACCCAAGTTCATGAGTTAGCCAATTATTATTATTATTGAGCCTTGGATAACAATTATTCGTGCACATAAAATATTACGAAGTAAAGTTTTAATCCCTTCTAACATCTCTAGTGTTCCGGGGGATTATAACTCGATCTATAAAAACTTCGTAATTTTTCAAATATCAAAACGGATTAAGTTCACGAGTTAGCCAATTACTTGCACTTTATTTAATTGGATCTTGGCTAACATATTTCGTGCACATAAATTGTTACGGAGTATAGTTTTAATCCCTTCTAACATCTTTAGTGTTTCGGGGGATTATAACTCGATCTATAAACACTTCGTAATCATCCGTTAAAATTAAGGACGAATCAATTTCATGATTTAGCCAATTAGTTTCATGCTATTTAATTGGATCTTGGCTAACACATATCGTGTATATAAACAATTACGAGTCATGTCGTATAAGCCCCTTCTAACATCTTTCGATGTTCCGTGGGGTTATATTACGATATCTATAAAATACTCGTAATTATTCGTCCAAACTTCGAAAGCACAATCTTAAGTCAACTACTTGCACTTAAATTATCTAGATCTTGCCTAAGACTTATAAATCTTATAAACGTACTTGAAGTTGAAAGAGTATACTTTGACATTATAATCGTCAACATACAAGTATACCTTAAAACCTTAAGTTGATGTACTTAAAGGTAAAATTACAACTCCGAGGTTGTAATTAAAGTATTCTTCGATCTATAAATACTTAATCGAAAGAAGAAGAATAGTAAAGAAGTCATAAGCCATAAGTGCTTAATATAAAAAGACTTCTCATATTACTCTATAACTTTATTAAATCTATAAAGGATTAATTATAAATATACTTGACCATCTTGTAGTATTCTAAGTCAAGTATAACTAATTAGTTTTAATATTCTTATTTGGATATTATACTACTTGTGGGCTAGTACAGTGACATACTAGTTCAAAACAAACCTTTTTCTACTTGTTTTGTTTCGTGGATTGTCTTATTAGTTTCGTAGTGAGGTGAAGTGACATGAGGTGATTCTCGTTCTAAGACCCAAGTCCTAGACGTACTAACGGGGAGTTAGTAGTATTCGCACCGTAAAGAAGAGGAAAGACCCAAGACCGGATCACTAAGATCCAAGACCGACAAAAGCTAAGGAAGCCTAGTCCACACAAAGGCTCTACAACAACTTTGAAGAAATAGCGGGGAGTTATTGTGTAAGATAAGTTGTGTAGGTATTACATTTATTTTGAGGTGGTGACCCTTGTGTTACGCACAAAGATAAATACTTGTAAGGGTGTAAAGGCTTCTCCGCCTACTAAAGGAGCAAGTTTATTATAAGGGAAAATCCCGAGTCCGGGAGAGGAGCTCGGGGACTAGAGTAGGGATGAACGAATCTATTAGAGGTTGCGCCATCGCGAACCATGATAAAATCATCGTGTGGTATTTTCTTTCCTTGCACTTTATTTTCCGCACATATAAACTGCATAACCACTCGGTAAAGTTTTATAAAGGGATAAATTATTTTAAAATGCCATAATAATTTTTAAATTGGTAATTAACCTATTCAACCCCCCTTCTAGCTTAAAATAGCCCTCTTACGGGACCTTACAATTGGTATCAGAGCGGTGCTTTTTAACCTGTTTGTTAAGTGATTTGCAGATTTACAGGCACAACAAAATGTGATCTAGAATGGCGTATATTAATCCCGTTGGATGTGGTGAAGGTCTATCTAGCTCACGACCTCCTCTATTGATGGCACCAACTTTGAAATATGGAAAATGAGGTTTCGCATTTATGCTAGATCTCAAGGAGTCAAAGTTTGGATGACTATCGAAGATGGTGTTCGCATTCCTACCAAAACTATGGACATCATCGTCGAAAAGAAGGTTAGTGAATACAACTTAGATATGAATAAGCTTAATTGAACTTGTAGTAAGTTTTAAGAATAAATATAAAGATGTTGAACAAAGATTTCACTTATTATGCTCCGAGAAGAAGAAAATTGATGAAATTCATCATACTCAAAATAACGAATAGACTCGGATGATGGACTTAAAAGTCCAAGATTAGAATGAGATTACATCTCTAAAAGATCAAAACTATCTCATCAAGATTGAGGTAAATAAACTTCAAGAAAATATACTCAATCTTGAAACGGAGAATATATCATTAATTCTCAAAGACGAAGAGATGGAATGTGAGAAGATACAATTGAATGATAATATTTGTAAACTTCACGTTGATCTATTAAACTTAAAGATTTTAAATGAATCAAATGTTCAAGATAAAGAAACATCTTATTAAGGCAATCTTGATAAAGAAAATGAGCTATTAAAAACCAATGAGCTTAAAGATGAAGCTCTAAGGTTAAAAGAAGAAAATTATAAACTCATAGCTCAAGTTAAGGAACAAGAAATAATCCTTAACAACAAGATTGATGCCTTAAAGAAAGAAAATGAAAATCTTGAAGAAGTCATTCAAAGATTTATAAAAGGCAATAAGATGTTGGATCAAATGGTGCATACAAAAACCTCATATAATCATGAAGGTTTGGGATATAATAAGAATTCTCCTCCTAAAGGAAATACTCGGAGATTTGTATCACCAATAAAGACTTCACCCGAATCACCATCTTATAAATGTTCTTATTGCAATAAAATGGGACGTACCATTCAATATTACAAATTCAAGAATGGTGAAATTAAGGGGAAGCATGTATGGATTCGCAAGGAATCATACAAGAAAGATGATAAACATGTGCCTCACAAAAATATGGAATATAAGAATCCAAGGAAACAATGGTCTTATCAACCAACTATGTTTTAAACTAGAAACACACAATATCATGTAAATGGTAATGCATTTAGAAGGCAAAAACCACTTAGTAGAAATGCTTATGCTACTTACCATGCTAATAAGAGATATATGTTTATCATACTCCATCAAGATTTTGATGATAACTCTAGGTATTATCAACCTCAAACTAGGCCTTATGCATCTAGAAATATTTATATGCCTAATGATAATTATACCATGCCTAGATTCTTTCATAAATCAAATGTTATATACGATGTACTAACCCCAGGACCCTCAAGACAAAGGGGTACCTATAAATTTAACTAATCATGTATGTAGGTCTGTCTTGCCGCGAAACAAGACATATGGTACCTTGATAGTGGATGTTCAAGACATATGACCGGTAACAAGTCACTCTTGAACAACATTAAAAAGGTTATCGCGGGGAGCGTAACATTTGGTGATAGTAGTAAAGGAAACATTGTCGGCATCGGAGATATCAGAAATGGGAAAGCTAAAATTTTCGATGTTCAATTGGTCACCGGGTTAAAGTACAATCTTCTCTCCATTAGTCAATTATGCGACAATGATTACAAGGTAATTTTCTACACTACTCATTGTTCTATATTAGATAAATTTGGAAAGTTGGTTCTCACTTGCCCTAGAAATAAAAATATTTATACATGTGACATGAGCAAGCAAGTGAACGTGTGCCTAATCACTATAAATGATGATCCATGGCTATGGCATCGAAGATTAGGACATGTAAATATGAAGTTGATAAAGAATATATCAACTAAAGACAATGTCCGAGGTATACCAAAACTAAACTATCATAAAGATCATACTTGTGAAGCTTGCGAAGTTGGTAAACAAATTCGAGCTTCTCACAAAGCAAAGTTTATGGTATCTACCCCGAGACCTCTCGAGCTACTACATATGGATCTTATGGGTCCGGTTCCAAACTTCGAAAGCAAAATCTTAAGCCAATTACTTGCACTTAACTTATCTGGATCTTGGCTAAGACTCTTAAATCTTATAAATGTGCTTGAAGTTAAAAGATTATACTTTGACCTTATAATCGTCAACATACAAGTATACCTTAAAACCTTAAGTTGATATACTTAAAGGTAAAATTACAACTCTGAGGTTGTAATTAAAGTATTCTTCAATCTATAAATACTTAATCGAAAGAAGAGGAATATTAAAGAAGTCATAAGCCATAAGTGCTTAATATAAAAAGACTTCTAATATTACTCGACAACTTTATTAAATGTGTTATTCCTAGTGAACTAACAATGAGATTTACAGAAGGGGGATTGAATGTAAATCTCAAAACTTTTTCAAGTTTTGAGCAGTTTCAAAGGCTGTGTGTTTAAGATAAACAAGTGTGTGAATTGCTTTAAGCTAATACAGACAGATATATATTCAAGCACAAAAGTACAGAACACAACAGACCTTAAAAACTTTTCTGGTGGATTTGTTGTTCCACCAGAGATGGTATTTCAGAAAATCTGTGATTCAAGAAGTTGATCACAGCTGCATCCTAGTACAAACTAGATAATTTTTCTCAAGATTTTTCTAAACAGCTCTGGAAAAATTCTATATTAATTACTAGCTGCTACTTGGTTTATATAACACCAAGTTTACAAGTGAAGACAAAGATAAAAAGTACAATAATAAAATAAGTTCTCCACTTGTTTCTTCTCCATTTTACTCCAGTGCATTGTTGACTATTGCCTCTTTATACTAGAGTAGAACGGCTGCTTTTTCTGATATTCCTGAAATAGGCTACCACATCTCAGTTGTCTCTGTCAACCCATGTGCCTCTGTTTGTAGGTACAACTACCACTTGTCAACTGCTATTTAACAGAACATCCGTTGAAGCCTTCATCCGTTGATGGCTTTATCCGTTGATGTGTTAGCAGTTGAAGCTCTATCCGTTGATGCACTCATCCGTTGAAGGATGTTATCCGTTGAAGCTTTGTTTCTCATCCGTTGAAGGTCTTTAAGTTATCCGTTGACACCATTTCATTTATACAAAATTACAAGGCATGAAATATTTACAATTGGCCTTCCTATCTGCATATCCTTTAGTAGTCAACATGACTTATAATTTCCCTCAACATTTAAGAATTATATCTCAAATTCAGAGACTGAAATGTGCTACAACACTAGACTTATTTCTAAGTAAAGCTACACCATCAACGGATAGCCAAAGTGGTCTTATCCGTTGAGGCTACAAACACTAGATTTCTACTTAAGTGTTTTGTTAAACATATCATCAAACTAATGCACATATATTCCTAACAATCTCCCCCTATTTATGTCTATAAGAATTGTAGACATAAATTCAAGGTTAACTTGATGATAACAAAACACTTAACAAATATATGAACTAAAATTAAGTAGAAATTTAAAAGTGCTGCAAAAGTGTATGTACTAGAAGGTAATTGAAGATTTACAGTGTTTCCAAGGGTGCTCCTCTAGCCTGAGCAAATCATCTTTTTCTTCTTTGATCCCTGGTTTTCTTTCCTAGCCCTTTGTCATTTTCCTCAATTTGGAGTTGGAGTTGTCTGAAGAATTCAGCTTCATCTTCATCACTGATATCCAACTTAGATTGCATTTCTTTGAGAGTTTCATTGCTGGCAATCTTGAGTTGGTCTTCAAGTCTGAAAAATCTTCTGACTCCTTTATCATCTCTGAATTCCATCAACCAATGAGGTGATTTGTGAATTGTAGTTCCCCTTTCTTGAATGAGTAAGGTTCTGGGCAAAGCATTGGGCTCCCTCCAAGTTTTCCTTATGTTGGCAATCTTGTTGAGAATTTAAGTCTTGGCAGTCTTGGTAAAGCCAGAATCCTTTTGTATGGCTGAAAAGACTCTGATCAAGGTAGAGTAGCCTTCATTCAGAATCCTGTAGAGAGGCCATGTTCTTTCCCCAGCTCCTTTGTATCTGAACACCAATCTCTCTGGTAGCTGTCTGTAAGCAGCAATTCCCTTACATCCTCCAGCTCATCCAGATAGAGTTCAATGTCTGAAATTTCTTTTATGTCACAGATGTGAACATAATCATCTTTAGAAATGGGTGGCTTAGGGTTAGGTTTATGTTTTTGAGTGAATTTCTTAGAGTTTAGGGGAGGTGTAGATTTGGATTTTCTTTTCTGTTTCTTTGGTAGTGGAAGAGTGGTTAAAAAGGTAGGCAAATTGATGGTGTCCCAATCAATAGGTTCCTCTTTTGGGATGATTGGTTCACCATGGATGTTTATAGTGGGATCAACAATAAAGGGTTCAGGTATGGAAGGTAGAGATTTAGTTTCTTCAGTGTTGCCTTCACTCCTTCTATGTGCCTTGGCCTTTCTTCTGTTTCCCTTCTGCCATTCCTCTTTTTCCTCCATGCTTTCACCAAATATACTCCCAAAAACCTCATCTAAGTTTGCAATCTTGTCTTCACCCCTGACTTCAATTCCTTTCTCATTTTCAACTAGACTTGACTTTAGCTTTTGTTCAAGCTTTGCTTGTGCTCTTTTGTTAGCCTTGAGTTTTTCAGCTTCTTTCTTTAACCTTTTGGTTTCTTCCCTCTTGGCTATTGAGAATTTGGGATGTCCTTGCATCACACATATGCTCTTTCCCTCTCTAAAGATAATAGCCATGTTTCTCCTTACTGCCTCATCCATGGTCTCCTTGTGTTTTATGATGCTTGTACCCAAAACTTTGTCTTCATCAGGCTTTGGAAGAGGAAAGTCCACTTCTTTCATCTGAGTGAAGTCAAGAGGGTTCTTTGTGGAGTCCTTGCTGGATCTGGTGTTGGGCTTGAGAACCATAGGTTTTAGATTCTTGAAAGAAGTCTCTCCAACCTTATTTATCCTTTCTGGCTTGTGCTCCATATTGATTGGTTCAACCTTTGTGCTATGTTTCACAGATATTGATTTATCTTGTGTTGAGCCAAACAGTTGTTGCATCCTTTCATCAATTCTCCTCCTTTGCTCTTTCACTTGAATTTCAGCTGCTGCTAGCTGGATTAAATCAATTCCATCAGGCTTTCCTTTGATTTGAATGATTGGAGAAGTAGTGATGGCAGGAACTAGCACTTTAGATATTTGGATTTTTGTAGATGGCTCTCCTTCCCCTTCCCTTTTACTCTCCCCCTTTTTGTTATCATCAAGGAGAGGGTTTAAGCCCTGTGCTTTTGCCAGCTGCATAAGTAGATTTGTTTGAGATTGTTGGTTGTGAAGAATGGTGGCCACAGAATCTTTAATAACTTGAACTCTGTCTTCCAATTTGGCCAGCCTCTTTTCAGTATGTGATTCCTTTTTCAATCTCAACAAAATGTCCTGCATTGTACCAAAGGGCATGACTGAATCCAATTTTTCAGAATTGTAGGATTTCAAGTCAGCAATATCCTTTCTGAGTTCATCCACACTCAGATTCTGTCTTACTTGCTGCAACTTCATGAGATGCAGTGAGTCCAAGTGAGCTGTAAGGATAGCCTTTGTACCAGCATGAGAAGTTTTCTGAATGGCCTGTTTGATAGTACTGACTTGTTTGACTAAGGAGACATTGAATTGCCCTGTTGTAGACTCCTTTGTGAAGGCCCATTCAGGTAGATTTGGAATAGAACTAGGGCCTTCATCTCCCCCTAAGTTCATGCTTCCATCAGAAGAAACAAAGTCATCATCATCAGAATTTACTCCAAATTCTTCAAATGACTCACCAGCTGTTGAAGGCATCTTGTTAATAGCAGTTTTGTCCCTTTGAAGAGATGATGTTGTATGTGTAAGTCATATGTCATAGCCTATTTGTATATTCGAGGATTCAACTCAACTCAAATAAGAATGTAATAAGTAAATAGTGGATCGACCGTCAGAGAGATCTCGCAAAGTAATATCTGTCAAAGGATTCAGAAACAAGGTTCATCTACAGACTTGAGGAGGTAATTCACTGGAAGAAGTTCAAGAAGTTGATCATGCCTCAGTGATATAAAACGATTTTCGTGGATTTAATCAAGTGACAGAGATCTCGTCAGAGTATCATTAATTACAAGGATTTAATCTGAAGAAAATCAAAGTGTCAAAGTCAAGACATGAAGAAACGTCACGGAAGTTAGTCACTCATGAACCGGACAGTACATCGAGTGTCAACATTGAAGTGGTGGAATTGATTCATAATTTTCAGTGATTTTCAGAAGATCTGCAGAAGGATGGGTGCTGTTGAAGACTAGAATTAATTCTCTATTAATTAATTAAGTCATCTAATTTAATTAAGAAAATAAATTATATATGCGAAGAATAATTTATTTATTAATTGAATTAATTGATTAATTAATTCTGAATTAATTTTAGGAATTTTCAGAATTTAAATTGGATTAAAATCTGCATTAAATCAGCAAAACAATTGAAAATGAACTAGCATGACAATCAGGATTGTCATACCGATTGTCATGCTAGGCCATTTTCAATAGTCTCACCGAAAGTTACACTAGGAGAAGGATTGTCTTGCTAGTTCATTCTGATTGTCATGCTAGTTCATTCAGATTGTCTTGCTAGTTCAATCCATTGTCCTACCGAAAGTCTTGCCAGCTATAGGATTGTCATGCCAATTCAATTCTATTCGGTTGTTGATTAAAAAGAAGCAGAGAAGCAGCAACTCAATAATCCAGAACACAGAAGTCAAGAACAAAGCAGAAAAGAAAAACAAGAAGAAATATTTCATCTTTTCATCTGCATACTTCAAGATTAAATTTCTAGATTGTAAAGTTAAATCCAATCCACTAGAAATCTTTATCTTGCTCTTGTGTAACAATCTAGCGGATTAAAATCCCTAGAACTTAATCTCAAATCGCGTTTAGCATTTGATTCTAATTATTGCAAAAATAGAAAAAGTTCATATCGAATTTATTCTAAATTTGTGATAATTAATTTGAGATTAATTCCTTGTAATCGATACAGTTGTTGTAACACCTTTCAAGTTTAATAATATTCTTATTTAACTTGAATTTTGTTTCACATTTTTTTTATTCCGCATTTAATTCGATTATTCGGTACTGTTTGTATTCAACCCCCCCTTCTACAAACACTTTGGGACCTAACAATTGGTATCAGAGCCTTCTGATTAACGAACAAATCAAGATCCTAGACTTTTGTGATTTTTCAACTCCTTGAATTTTTATTTATTCAAAAATTCATAATGACTTCACATAAAGTTGGAACCGTTAAAATTCCACAATTTGATAAAGAGAATTATATCATGTGGAAGAAGAAGATGCTATTATTTTTACAAGTTGCAAATCCCAAATATTCAAACTTATTAAAGAAGGGTATAAAAACTCCGATGGTTATTGAACCGGAGGTAATAATAGATGGTGTGGTGACTACTAAAGCTAGAACCTATCCAAAAGAGCCCGAAGATTTTACTCCTGCTGAGAAGGAAGAAGCCTCCTTGGATGCCAGCCTTCAATTAATATTAATTGATTCCCTTGATCCCTTGATGAACAGACATGTGATGAACTGTAAAAATTCTAAACACATGTGGGAAACTATTGAGGTAATTAATGAAGGCATAGAGGAAGTTAGGGAGAACAAGTTGGAAATCCTAACCTCTGAATATGAACATTTCAAATCAAATCCAGGAGAAGGAATTACTGAAGTGTTTGAGAGGTACAATGCGTTGATCAACAACCTGAACATCAATGGAAAGTATTATTCAATCAGGGAGGTCAACAAAAAGTTCCTTTTAACACTGCCAGCTCATCTTGAACATAGAATCACTGCCATTAGAGAAGCTAGAGATCTGAGTGAGATTTCTTTGGACAGGCTCTATGGAGTGTTAAAAACTTATGAGTTGGAGCAGATTCAACAGAAGGAAGTCTACGGGAAGGATAGAATGGTCAGCACATCTAATGCACTTGTAGCTGAAGGTCAACAACAACAACAATCTCAACAGTTAGAAAGAATGGTACGGTTTTCCAAGGGTGAGGAAAATGAGTTAGTAGCAGAATATGATCCTCCTACTACAAATCAATCAAGTGATAATTTTTATTCCTTGGAAGAGCTGGAGCAATTGGAAGATGAATCAATGGCCCAAATTGTCAAGAGATTCTCCCATGTCAGATTCAGGAGGAATCCCAAGCTTAAGTACAAGTCCAACTACAACAAATTCCAGAAAGGTGGATCTTCATCCTCTAACACCAGCAGTGGTGGGTACAAAACAGGGATGGTTGATCGGAGCACCATTAGATGCTATAACTGCAATGAGTTGGGACACTTTGCCACAGAATGTAGGAAGCCAAAGCAAGTAAGAAAGAACTCTGAAAGGGCTTATCTGGCAAAGGGAAGAAGCTGGGATGATACTGATAGTGAAGATTAAGAAGAAGGAAATCTTGCTCTTATGGCTATTGATGGAAATGCTTCATCGTCAAGAAAAGAGGTAAAACTTTCTGATGCTGAAATGGTTTATCATCTAAGAGGTAACTTAGATTGTGCACGTCGTGATAATGAACTGTTAAGTTTACAGATCACAGACCTTGAGAAAGAGGTCAATGAATTAAGACTTGTGCACATTAATCAAGACAAATTAAAAGAACAGGTATCTTTTCTAGAGAATAGAGTTGACTGTTATAGAAAACTCGAAACTATTCTCAAAGACAAGATCACCGGTCTTGAGACTAAGGTTAGAGCCTACTTCAATTCTTGTTCAAAGGCTAAAGAGTTCTACAGTAAGCAAGCTGTTAATCAAACATCTGGAATAGGTTATGATTACAATGCTGCTATTGGAGAATTAGGCATAAACTCCCCTCCTCATGTATGTGCTAAAGGGAGGGAAGTACCACATGTGCTTAAGGGTGTTGATGAACCCCTCTATAAAGCATCAATTGCTGAACCATTTGATGTGACCTCTTCTGTTATTCAAGAAGAAATACGTGCTGAGGATCATGCTAATGAGAAGATTGTTTCCAAGTCAAGTGAGTCGAAAGTTCCAGTCAAAGTTGTGAAAGCAACTGAGACTAACTCAGACACACATGAGTTGGATAACAATAATGCCATGTCTACCATGCATAAATTGCCTGCTGTTAATCACTCTCATAAAGCATGTGGTGTTGCTAATTGTATGTCTTGTGCTTTTAATATGATGTATGCTTATTTTAATGGTAAGCATGTGTCTAATGATAAGACTACTCCTCGTCAGCATGTGAATAACAAGAAGCATGATAGGTCTAAGACTGCTAGTCCTTCTAAGGCTAGAAAGGAGACATTTGTGCCTAAGCTTAAACAGAAATTTGTTAACGCTGTTTACAAGGTCAAATGTTCAGTCATTGAGAAAGTTGAGGCAATTAAAATTAAAAATGTTGTTTTGCCTGACAAAGGACAGTTCTACAAGTATGCCGGGCCCAACCAAGTTTGGGTTCCGAAGAAGGTCTAATCCATTTGTAGTGCAGGGCATTAAACAGGTGTAACCGGTAGTGTGGATTCTTGACAGTGGATCATCAAGACATATGACCGGAGATAGAGCCCTGCTATCAAATGTGGATTGAGAAAGCTGGCCCCATGGTTACCTTTGGAGATAACAGCAAAGGTTTATCTGAGGGATATGGCTGTTTGCAAGCTGGGAATGTTATCATTGTAATTTTGTATATTGTGCTAGGTTATTATCAGGAAGCAGTATCTAACATATAGCACCAGTGACGAGACTTGAGAATATTACGATATATCAGACACCTGCTGCACATTACACTTGGAATTGTACTCTAGTAAGATGTGTACAAGTGTACTCCTGTTTGGTGAGTCAAAAGAGGAAGTCAGTGCACCACAGTTCATGGACTTTGCAGCTGCAGATCTATTGGACTATGCAATCTCTTCTTCACAATCTCACTTTAGGTTGGTATGAACTAGTATACTGCTCAAGCAATCGTCAAGGACATGGTATGGCACTCTAACAGAAGTTGTAATTTTATATGAACTAGTAGAGTCATCATATTTATAACTATTTTATCACTAGGCACAATCATATTGTTTTATATGTGCAGTGGTATATTGATTATGCAACATAACAATTAGTATCTAAAGTACTTGACAAGTATCGGTCAATGATATGTTGTTAACATTATGTTGCAGATATTTATAAGCTTTTGACATGAATGAGAATTACTTAGACTTTACCCTAAGTGATCAATGTTTTATCAAAAACTCATTCATTTTGAAAAACAAAAATTAAACTTCTTTCTACATTAGTGATTTCTTATTTCATGTAAAATCTTTTAAAATCACTATTGTAAATCATTTTCTCTCTATTACCATATGTTCTATGATACAGGTTCAGTCTCCAATGACTTTCTTTCATTGACAGTCATGAGGTTGAAAACCCACAACATCTATCCCAGACTGTAAAGACAAACACAAAAACAGAACCAACCAACACTCTCTTACCACTAAATGTAGTATGAATGAGCGTGAGGGAGATAGTGCCTTAGTGCACCACATAAGGAAGGTTCTGTAGTCAACCCAGTAGCTCTGTCTCCTAAATAGATGAGTAGTATTTAAACCGAGACAACTGCTAGCCCCCATACATCTTCTCAAAAAGATGTAATGGCTGAAAAGGCACAAAAACAGTTACTAGATTCATTCTCTCAACAGGGTGCGTCTATTGAAATTTTGCCTGTCGGCCAAGGTATCCGATGTAGTGTCACCACTTCAAACATAATCAATTCTTGATGCACAAGGAGAGGTTACACACACAAAGGATGAGTTGACGGAAACAAGAGTTTTGACCATTTTAAGGTCAGATTCGATTGTTCAAGGTTCGTTAGTGGACCAATTGCCTTTACAGGTGTTAGGAGAGGATACTGATCCAAAAGCCATATGTCAGTGGTCAGTATCTACCTCCCCAGGCTTAAATCCCCTGGATGCATCTGCGGATAGTGGATCTGACATAGGTGCAGATCGGCAACTTGTTGACAATGATTCAGATATTACCTGATAAGTCACAAGAAAATGTCTTCACAGACATTAGAAGGGAACTTTGATCTTTATGCTAAATTCGTTGGATCATTGTTTACCTTCCCAGAATTCAAATCTGGAACCCTAAAAGGGAAACTAGCAACTTGTAAATTATGACTCAGATTCATCTGACGAGTTTAACAAGGATGGGGATTTGTGAACTCCCATTGCACCACCTGTGACCTCCTTTAAGGATGGCTAAGGTGATTTTCCTTGCAGGTACAGCTGGATTATGGAGCTATGAGAGAAGAGTGATACACTTGTGAGAATGAGTGTAAACACGAGTGGAGAGAAGAGTGAAACACATGTGAGGTACACTAAACAGAATCACACACTCACAGTGAGGTAGAAAAATAAACTACTTGTTATTTCTTTTCCAACCAAGTGAAATATGAGAACTCCTTCAGACGACGGCATACATTCCTTCTTTAAGGGGGAGATAAAAGCTTAAGTAATAGTTTGGAGGATTCCTCAACTAAGGGGGAGAAATAGCAGGGAGGAAGAAAAAGATCCTAAAAATGTACACTACACCACACCATTGTTGTTTGCAACTACGGATCCTATTGTACGGGAGAGGTGGTAAACACAAGGTGATTTCCTAGTAAGGGAAGAAGCAGTTAGGGGAGTACCATTGGTTTTTATCTGCGGATCCTATTGTACGGGAGAGGTGGTAAAACGAAGGTGATCTTCTTTAATCAGTTGATTCTCATAGGGGGAGAAGCAAGAGATATGGGCTTCTCAACAGGAAATGTGGTTGTACAAATGAAGATGGAACTACTTGAAGATATGTTCAGTCTAGAGGAACATCTACTTGGAATCTGGAAAATGTTAAATCTCATCCAGAACTTTTCTGCTATTTACTTTGCATGTATGTTTATATCTTTTTCTTATTTGTTAGTTGAGTTATCCTCTAGGTATTTGTGTGTTATTGTCTAACAAACAAATAGGGGGAGATTGTAAGTCATATGTCATAGCCTATTTGTATATTCGAGGATTCAACTCAACTCAAATAAGAATGTAATAAGTAAATAGTGGATCGACCGTCAGAGAGATCTCGCAAAGCAATATCTGTCAAAGGATTCAGAAACAAGGTTCATCTACAGACTTGAGGAGGTAATTCACTGGAAGAAGTTCAAGAAGTTGATCATGCCTCAGTGATATAAATCAAGATCGTGGATTTAATCAAGTGACAGAGATCTCGTCAGAGTATCATTAATTACAAGGATTTAATCTGAAGAAAATCAAAGTGTCAAAGTCAAGACATGAAGAAACGTCACGGAAGTTAGTCACTCATGAACCAGACAGTACATCGAGTGTCAACATTGAAGTGGTGGAATTGATTCATAATTTTCAGTGATTTTCAGAAGATCTGCAGAAGGATGGGTGCTGTTGAAGACTAGAATTAATTCTCTATTAATTAATTAAGTCATCTAATTTAATTAAGAAAATAAATTATATCTGCGAAGAATAATTTATTTATTAATTGAATTAATTGATTAATTAATTCTGAATTAATTTTAGGAATTTTCAAAATTTAAATTGGATTAAAATCTGCATTAAATCAACAAAACAATTGAAAATGAACTAGCATGACAATCAGGATTGTCATACCGATTGTCATGCTAGGCCATTTTCAATAGTCTCACCGAAAGTTACACTAGGAGAAGGATTGTCTTGCTAGTTCATTCTGATTGTCATGCTAGTTCATTCAGATTGTCTTGCTAGTTCAATCCATTGTCCTACCGAAAGTCTTGCCAACTATAGGATTGTCATGCCAATTCAATTCTATTCGGTTGTTGATTAAAAAGAAGCAGAGAAGCAGCAACTCAATAATCCAGAACACAGAAGTCAAGAACAAAGCAGAAAAGAAAAACAAGAAGAAATATTTCATCTTTGCATCTGCATACTTCAAGATTAAATTTCTAGATTGTAAAGTTAAATCCAATCCACTAGAAATCTTTATCTTGCTCTTGTGTAACAATCTAGCGGATTAAAATCCCTAGAACTTAATCTCAAATCGCGTTTAGCATTTGATTCTAATTATTGCAAAAATAGAAAAAGTTCATGTCGAATTTATTCTAAATTTGTGATAATTAATTTGAGATTAATTCCTTGTAATCGATACAGTTGTTGTAACACCTTTCAAGTTTAATAATATTCTTATTTAACTTGAATTTTGTTTCACATTTTTTTATTCCGCATTTAATTCGATTATTCGGTACTGTTTGTATTCAACCCCCCTTCTACAAACACTTTGGGACCTAACAGTATGTACTAGATGTAGTGTCTTTTCTGCCTCCACATTGCCCTGTGCAGCCAATACTTGATAGGCTGAAACAGGATGAGTAAAAGTGTCAGCATCCAAGGAAATGTTATCAATTACAGCTTTGTAATGTTGCTGAAATTGTCTTTCCTTTTCAGCATCATTCACAATCATTGACTCACTAGCAATGGCTGGATCCATCCTTATATCTGTTGTACCTGCTTTTCTCTCATTTTCTCTATGTTCTTGCATCAGGGGCTCCCCCTGGCTCACACAACTCACTCCCTCACCTTCACCTACTAAGGTGGTACTCCTCTCACTTACTTTTGCCATGCTGGAAGAAATAGCATGCATATTTGAGCTCTCAATCTCTCCTTTTGCCTGGGAGCAACCCAGCCTCTCACTCAAATTGTCACTCCCTTCCCTCAGTCCTAGAAGTGATTGTACAGTAATCAAGTCTTCTACACTTGGAATTGTTTTAGTTGTGTGTGTAGAGACTATCAACGGATGAGGAATAGCCGTTGAAGGTGAAACTGATGGTATCAACGGATAACTGCTGTTAAGCTTATCCGTTGAAGAACAACCACTTGTCAAAGGATGAGTGATATCCGTTGAAGAAGGAAAAGAAGTAGAAATTGAAAGTGATATAACTGTTGAATCTGTGTAGATTGATATGAGTTTTGGTGACACAGATCCTTCAATTACATCTGAAAGAATTTGCGGGTGATCCAACAAATCATCTAAAAGATGATGATCACCTGTATTTGAGTGGGGCTCCTCCCTGAGTTGTAAAGAGGGAGAATCAGGAATTGATGGGAATAACATATCCACATCTAGAGATGGTGAAGAAGTGTATGGTGATTGATGTGTGTTAATTGTGAGAGAATGGGGCTGTGACTCCACATTTGTTGGAGCCACATCAAACTGAGTTTGAGAAGGCATAGATACAGATGGATGTATCTGTGCAGTGTGTGCACCCTGTATAGAAGATTGGGTTCTAGCTCTCTTTCTTCTAATAAAGGCTTTTGTTGGTGAGTGTTTGGCTTTAGTGTCCCTCCCTCGTTTGTGTGTTCCTGGTTGGGAACTATTTTCAATAGTTACATCCTTTTGGGAGGATGCAGCTAGGGATATGCTAGTAACCTTTTCAACCACCACAGCTTTTTGAGAAACTGTGGCTTGGCTAGCTTGGGAAGCACTTTTCTCTCCTTCCTTATCCTGGGGGTTTCTTTGATGTTCACTCCTCCCCTCACCACTCACACCCTGTTCACTCCCCTCAGGGTTAATGGTAGGTGTTACAACTGTTGTCTTTTGAGAAACAACAGAGGTGGTTTTCTTTGTCTTTGATTTTGAAAGTTTAGTTTTGGTGACCTTGGTAGGAATCTGTTGGGGCATTGTCACAGATTCCATGGCCACACTAGAAGATAAAGAAATAGAGGGGTTGGAAGAAGTAGGAGTTGTAGAAGCAATTACCTCACCTACCTGAGGTGCATTCATGATTGGTAAATATACCAATGGCACACTGCTGTTGAGATCCATTCTCAATAAATCTGCAAGAACTCTTTTCTCTTGTGCCCAGCACTTGAGTTTATTATTCTCATTCGTAATGACCAAACCTTCAGCAACATGGTTAGCTAATAACATAAAGAATCTAGCATAATAGATGTTATTAGGTCTATTAGCTTTGTTACCTAATCTAGTACCCAATTCTAGCATAACATAGTTGCTAAAATTAAAATACCTATCAGAAACAAGCATATAGAGCATATTAACAAAAGATGAAGTTATGGCATCAAAATTGCTAATTTTCCCAGAGAAAACCTTGATAAAGGCATCCCCAAGAAAACTCCATTCTTTCCTAAGGCCTTTTCTTTTAATACTCCCTAAACTAGCAGAGTTAAGAGAATAACCTATGGAATCTAACATGTTGGATACATCATTATCAGTGTGTGGTGTCATGGCATTGTTCTCAGGTAATTTAAAACATGCTAGTAAGTCATCACAGTTAACACAGTGATTTTTACCTTTGAGAGTGAAGGAGATAGTCATATCTATGGAGTTGAACTCAGCAGTTGTCCAAATCTCCTCAACTACTTCACAGTAAATCGTTGGGGCTTCCAGCATTGCATAGCTAAGTTTACAGTTTTTGATGAAGTCCATCATTTTGTGATAATCTGAGTGGGCTTCATTCTTTTCTACCAAAGCTATGAAATTGTTCTTCTCATAGATGAACCCAGATTGAGACATAATCTTTACTACTGGTGCCATTGTTGTGAGTAGAAATTGCAGAGAATAACTTGAAGGTTTTGCAGAGAGAAAATGGTAAAAGCTTTGAAATTTCAAGAAAGCGTAAAGTAAAAATGAAAAATCAGAAGGGCTTATATACTTTCTCAAATTAAAAAAAATATAAATAAGAGATTAAACAATATATATGTGTAAGTGAATTTCAGCCGTTTTAAGAATAAACTGTAAGTATTCTAAAAACTACCTTTAAAACAAATACATACAGCTGTATGTATGAGTATCAACGGTTAAGGCAATAGAATCAACGGCTGTGAAACACTTGAATCGACTGATGTGATATTTCAACGGATAAGGTAAACTGTCATCCGTTGAAGAGCATTTCAGTTTTATCCGTTGACGGATAAAAATTCCAGAAATGTATATGACTTTCAACGGATAATGAACATCCGTTGATAGAACAATTTTGACTTTCAACGGATAGGGAATATCTGTTGATGGAATAATCTATGTTAAAAAATCAAACTTGTTCTTGCAGCTAATATATTTCAGGCTTCAATTCAAATTGCAATAAGGACATGAATTTTAAGAGTAATTAAGCATACCTAGCTCACTTACCAATCTTGTGAATGTTGATTCATCAAGTGGCTTGGTAAATATGTCTGCAATTTGTTGTTCACTTGGAACAAAATGAAGTTCCACTGTACCTTTCATCACATGTTCCCTAATGAAGTGGTACTTGATATCAATGTGCTTGGTCCTTGAGTGCTGCACAGGATTCTCTGTTATGGCTATGGCACTTGTGTTGTCACAAAAAATAGGAATTCTATCAACATGTAGTCCATAATCAAGGAGTTGATTCCTCATCCATAACACTTGAGAGCAGCAACTTCCAGCAGCAATGTATTCAGCCTCAGCTGTAGAAGTAGAGACTGAATTTTGCTTTTTGCTAAACCATGATACAAGCTTGTTTCCCAGGAATTGGCAGGAGCCTGTTGTACTTTTCCTGTCTATTTTGCAACCTGCATAGTCTGCATCTGAGTAGCCAATTAGATAAATTCTTTTAATAGCTACTAAGTGAGATTCTTTAGGGTCAGCTTGAAATCTAGCACAGAGACATGTAGAAAACATTATATCTGGTCTACTGGCAGTTAAATATAAAAGTGAACCAACCATGCCTCTATAACTTGTAATGTCCACAGACCTTTCAGGCTTGTTTAATTCAAGTTTGGTGGCAGTGGCCATGGGAGTTTTTGCAGATGAACATTCTATTAAGTCAAACTTCTTTAAAAGATCATAAATATATTTAGTTTGACTAATGAAAATTCCATCACTAACTTGTTTAACTTGTAAACCAAGAAAATAGGTTAGTTCTCCCATCAGGCTCATTTCATAATTACTTTGCATTAGCTTAGCAAACTTTTTACAAAGCTTATCATCTGTAGATCCAAATATTATGTCATCTACATAAATTTGAACAAGTATACTAGAGCCATTAACATTCCTAAAGAAGAGAGTTTTATCAACAGTACCTCTAGTGATGTGATTCTCCAAAAGGAATTTTGATAAGGTTTCATACCAGGCTCTAGGTGCTTGCTTCAGTTCATAGAGTGCTTTCAACAGATAATACACATAGTCTGGAAAATTTGAATCTTCAAACCCTGGAGGTTGACTTACATAAACTTTTTCCTCCAATTTCCCATTTAGAAATGCACTCTTGACATCCATTTGATAGACTTTAAAATTGGCATGGGCTGCATAGGCTAGAAAAATTCTGATGGCTTCAAGTCTTGCAACAGGAGCATATGTCTCATCAAAATCTATTCCCTCTTGTTGAGAATAGCCTTTAGCAACCAATCTGGCTTTATTCCTTATGACAATGCCATTTTCATCCATCTTGTTTCTGAATACCCATTTTGTGTCAATAGGACTCTTGTTCTTTGGTTTGGGTACCAGCTTCCAAACTTTGTTTCTCTCAAATTGGTTCAGCTCTTCCTGCATAGCTAATATCCAATCTGGATCCAATAAAGCTTCTTCCACTTTCTTAGGTTCCTCCTGAGATAGAAAACTACTATACAGACATTCATCTTGAGTAGCTTTTCTTGTTTGCACTTTGGATGATGCATCACCAATGATCAGTTCAAAGGGATGATTCTTGGTCCATTTCCTTTGAGGTGGAAGATATACTCTAGATGAGGTGGCCTCAGTATTATCATGATATGAGACAGAGTGTTGATTAGTTGAAACTCCCCCTGAGTTGTTGGTCCTTTGCAGGGAACTTGGAGTTCTATCAACTGATGATGTAAATCGATTATCCATTGATGAACTATGATCAACGGATGCTTCATTTTGTACTTCAACGGATGATGCACTATGTCTTTCAACGGATACTGCATTGCCTCCATCAACGGATGCAGAATTTTGTGCATTATCCAAGGGCATGTTTTGAATCCCTTTTGAAGTGTCATCTCCATCAGTCTCCTCTTCACTATCATCACAATATATCTCAATGTTGTCAAATTTGAGTCTCTCATGGTGTCCCTCATCTGTTAGTCCATCAATCTTTTTATCATCAAACACAACATGCACAGATTCCATAACAATGTTGGTTCTTAGATTGTAGACCCTATAAGATTTTCCAGCTGAGTAACCAACAAATATCCCTTCATCAGCCTTTGCATCAAACTTCCCTTTATGGTCAGATTGATTTCTCAGTATAAAGCATTTAGATCCAAAGACATGAAGAAAGTTTAGAGTTGGTTTTCTTCTCTTGAACAACTGATAAGGAGTCATGCCTTTAGCTTGATTGATCAAAGAAATATTCTGAGTGTAGCAGGCACAATTAACAGCTTCAGCCCAGAAATATGTTGGTAACTTTGATTCTTCAAGCATTGTTCTAGCAGCCTCAATTAAAGATCTGTTCTTTCTTTCAACTACCCCATTTTGCTGAGGTGTTCTTGGAGCTGAGAACTCATGCATGATTCCATTTTCTTCACAGAACAGCCTCATTGTCAAATTCTTGAACTCAGTTCCATTGTCACTCCTGATATTCCTAACCTTCAAGTCAGGATGATTATTGACTTGCCTGATGTGATTGATAATGATTTCACTTGCTTCATCCTTTGATCCAAGAAAATAGACCCATGAAAACTTTGAGAAATCATCTACAATCACTAAGCAATATCTTTTTCTTGCAATTGACAATACATTGACTGGTCCAAACAAATCCATATGTAGCAGCTGTAATGGTTCATCAATTGTTGTTTCAAGCTTCTTTTTGAATGATGCTTTCCTTTGTTTGCCTTTCTGACAAGCATCACACAAACCATCCCTTGAGAATTCAACAAGAGGAATTCCTCTAACTAAGTCCTTTTTGACTAGATCATTCATTGTTTTGAAATTCAAATGGGATAGCTTCTTGTGCAATAGCCAACTTTTAACTGGACTTGCTTTGCTGAAGAGACAAGTAATAGATTCTGCATCAGTAGAGTTGAAGTCAGCTAAGTACACATTTCCTTTTCTAACTCCAGTTAGAACCACTTTGTTGTCTTTCTTACTGGTGACAACACAGGCTTCAGAATTGAAGGAAATTGTATTCCCTCTATCACATAGTTGACTGATGCTCAGTAAGTTGTGCTTGAGACCATCAACTAATGCAACTTCATCAATGATGACATTCCTTGTTGAAATCAAGCCATATCCCATAGTAAACCCTTTGCTGTCATCTCCAAAGGTTATGCTAGGGCCAGCTCTCTCCTTAAACTCTGTGAGCAGGGAGAAATCTCCTGTCATGTGTCTTGAACAGCCACTGTCCAAGTACCATAGATTTCTTCTGTTTCCCTGCACACCATAAAATCAATCAAGTTGATTTTGGTACCCAAGTTTCCTTGGGTCCATTCATGTTAGCCTTTCTCCTAGACTTCATTCCTCCTGCATCTTTAGACTTGGGTAACTTTGAGTCAACCTTGATCTTAGATGTAGTTGGTTGAGGTGTAGGGTTAGTCACAGAATCATTTAGCACATTTGGAATTTGATAAGGCATGGATTGTGCAAACATGTTATTCCACATAGGCATATTGTATGGCATTTGAGGCATACTAAATGCAGCAAGATAAAGATTGTTAAAATATGGCATGTTTGCAAAATGTGTATAAGGATTCTGTTGAGACATAACAGGCATAGCATGCAGAGGTGATGCAGACATATTAGGCATGGAAGAGGGTACAGGTATGGGAGTTTTCTTAATAGATTTGCAATTAGCAGATAGATGATTAACACTATTACAATGCACACAGCTTTTTCTAGGAGCATACTTATCAGGTGTGTAATTGTTATGTTTGTTAACCCCTACCTTCCCATTTCTATTAGATTTCCTTTTAGTTTCCTTTTTATCCTCAACCACTTTGAGCCTATTCTTTAACTGTTCTAAGGTCATGTGTCCTATATTCACCTTACTGAAATCTTTGGATGTGCTTGCTTCTTCTTTGACAAAGTTCTTGGAAGTTGAACCAAACTTTTTGTTGAGTTTCTTTAGATTTTCACTGTTAGAAACATCTGCCTGTTTTAATTGAGGAACCTTCAACGGATGCTCCTTTTCTTCCTTCAACGGATAATTTTCATCATCCGTTGATTCCACATCCGTTGACAGCCCATCAATTAATTCCATTTTCTTTTTGTTTTTATCCCAGGCAGTCTCACAAAATGATTCAATTCCTTGGACCTTGACAATTTGAGCACTAACATCCCTAGATGTCTTCCAGGCTTTAATCACCTCTTGCTCTCTTTCTAATTGATTAGAAAGTATTTCTACTTTCTTAACAGATTCAGCTAGTTCATTTTCAACAGATATACAATGTAGCTTAGTTTTCTCTAGGTCAATCAACTTATCTTCTAACACAGCATTTCTATTACTTAAAAACAGATTGTTCTCTTTAATCCTACTATTTTCTTTAGCAAGAGATTTAAGAGACACACGCAAGTGATACAATTCAGTAGACATGTCATTAAAAGCATCATTGCACTCTTCTTTAGTTAGCTGTGTTAAATCAGTAGTGATTACCTGGTTGCTTGATGAACTAACTTCATTTTCCTCAGAATCAGCCATGAGAGCCAAGTTGACATATTCCACATCTTCATCCTCTTCTTCTCCATCAGCTGCCCAGTCTTTTTCTTGAGTAATGAAAGCCTTCTCCTTTTGCTTGAGCAGATTAAAATATTTCTTTTTGTAATCTACTTGGTCAAATTTCTTCTTTTCAGAAGTTGGCTTTCTGCACTCACTTGCAAAGTGTCCACTTATACCACAATTGAAACACTTGAACTTGGATTTGTCCACCATGTTCTTATGAGGTTTAGTGGCTCTAGTGTTTTTCTTAAATTTCATCTTTGCAAATCTTCTGGATAGAAATGCAAGATGCTCATCAATACCATCAGAGTCATCTTGGCTGGAGTTGTCTTCATTCTCAGCAACTTGCTCCTTACCCTTGCTTGATTCTGATTTGCTTGTGCCATCTTTGGAGTTTAATGTTGATCTCACAGTTTCTTGTCTGCATTCTTTCTCATTTTCAGCTACCAAGGCAACTGAACCTCCTTTCTTTCTTCCCTTCTCCAATACCTCATCCTGTTCCAGCTCTAGTTCATAAGTCTTCAAGATTCCATATAATCTTTCAAGAGTGAAGTCCTTATAATCTTGAGAGTTTCTCAAGGAGACAGTCATGGGTTTCCATTCCTTTGGCAAGGATCTTAAAAATTTAAGATTTGAATCCTTCACCTGGTACACTCTACCATACAGCTTCAGTCCATTCAACAGCTTTTGGAATCTATTGAATGTGTCATTTAAAGATTCATTTTCTTCAAAATGAAAATACTCATACTGTTGAATGAGAAGCTGTATTTTGTTTTCTTTTACTTGTTCTGTACCTTCACACAGTAGCTGAACTGTGTCCCAAACCTCTTTGGCAGTTGTGCAATTTATCACATTATCAAACATATCCTTGTCAAGACCATTAAACAAAATGTTCATAGCCTTCTTGTCCTTGTGGACTTCTTCTGTGTCTTCCATTGTCCATTCTGCTCTAGGTTTTGGAATGGATTGACCAACAACAATTGTGGCTGTAGCAACTGTGGCTACTTTGTGGGGAATGTGAGGACCATTCTCAATGCAGTTTACATAACCTTCATCTTGGGAGAGTAGATGAAGGTGCATTTTCACCTTCCAATGGTGATAACTGTCTTTGTCAAGAACTGGGATTTTTACTCCAATATCCTTCTTACTCATCTTTGTTAGTTTCCAAGAACTTTAAACTCTTTGTATGTCAAGAGCCTGCTCTGATACCAATTGTTATTCCTAGTGAACTAACAATGAGATTTACAGAAGGGGGTTGAATGTAAATCTCAAAACTTTTTCAAGTTTTGAGCAGTTTCAAAGGCTGTGTGTTTAAGATAAACAAGTGTGTGAATTGCTTTAAGCTAATACAGACAGATATATATTCAAGCACAAAAGTACAGAACACAACAGACCTTAAAAACTTTTCTGGTGGATTTGTTGTTCCACCAGAGATGGTATTTCAGAAAATCTGTGATTCAAGAAGTTGATCACAGCTGCATCCTAGTACAAACTAGATAATTTTTCTCAAGATTTTTCTAAACAGCTCTGGAAAAATTCTATATTAATTACTAGCTGCTACTTGGTTTATATAACACCAAGTTTACAAGTGAAGACAAAGATAAAAAGTACAATAATAAAATAAGTTCTCCACTTGTTTCTTCTCCATTTTACTCCAGTGCATTGTTGACTATTGCCTCTTTATACTAGAGTAGAACGGCTGCTTTTTCTGATGTTCCTGAAATAGGCTACCACATCTCAGTTGTCTCTGTCAACCCATGTGCCTCTGTTTGTAGGTACAACTACCACTTGACAACTTCTATTTAACAGAACATCCGTTGAAGCCTTCATCCATTGATGGCTTTATCCGTTGATGTGTAGCAGTTGAAGCTCTATCCGTTGATGCACTCATCCGTTTAAGGATGTTATCCGTTGAAGGTTTAGAGGCATCCGTTGAAGCTTTGTTTCTCATCCGTTGAAGGTCTTTAAGTTATCCGTTGACACCATTTCATTTATACAAAATTACAAGGCATGAAATATTTACAATTGGCCTTCCTATCTGCATATCCTTTAGTAGTCAACATGACATATAATTTCCCTCAACATTTAAGAATTATATCTCAAATTCAGAGACTGAAATGTGCTACAACACTAGACTTATTTCTAAGTAAAGCTACACCATCAACGGATAGCCAAAGTGGTCTTATCCGTTGAGGCTACAAACACTAGATTTCTACTTAAGTGTTTTGTTAAACATATCATCAAACTAATGCACATATATTCCTAACAAAATATATAAAGGAGTAATTATAAATATACTTGACGATCTTGTAGTATCCTAAGTCAAGTATAACTAATTAGTTTTAATATTCTTATTTGGATATTATACTACTTGTGGGCTAGTACAGGAACATACTAGTTCAAAACAAACCTTTTTCTACTTGTTTTGTTTCGGGGATTGTCTTATTAGTTTCGTAGTGAGGTGAAGTGACGTGAGGTGATTCTCGTTCTAAGACCCAAGTCCTAGACATACTAACGGGGAGTTATTAGTCTTCTCACCATGAAGAAGAGGAAAGACCCAAGACCGGATCACTAAGATCCAGGACCGACAAAAGCTAAGAAAGCCAAGTCCACACAAAGGCTCTACAACAACTTTGAAGAAATAGCGGGGAGTTATTGTCTAAGATAAGTTGTGTAGGTATTACATTTATTTTGAGGTGGTGACCCTTGTGTTATGCACCAAGACAAATACTTGTAAGGGTGTAAAGGCTTCCCCGCCTACTAAAGGAGCGAGTTTATTATAAAGGAAAATCCCGAGTCCGGGAGAGGAGCTCGGGGACTGGAGTAGGGGTGAGCGAATCTATTAGAGGTTGCGCCATCGCGAACCAGGATAAAATCACCGTATGGTATTTTTTTTCCTTGTACTTTATTTTCTGCACATATAAACTGCATAACCACTCGGTAAAGTTTTAAAAAGGGATAAATTATTTTAAAATACCATAACAATTTTGAAATTGGTAATTAAGCTATTCAAGCCCCTTTGTAATAACCCCCAAAATTTTGAACTTTTTGTAACCCTTATGAATAGTGTTTTTGCTAAATGAGAAAATTTTTCATGCCACACTATGTAGGGGTTCTGTTATGGATATTCTGAGATTTTATTAGTACTCTATATGGTATATAAGTGTATGTAAAGATCTTCAGAATCCAATTCCGAACACTTTGATTTTTCCCGGAAATCCACTAGATACGGAAAGAATTGAGTATAAGGTAACAGGATAAAAAGGATTTAAATTAAAGGATTATAAGAGAGGATCATAAAAGGAATATAATATATTGAGAAAGGTTAAGGGAACCTAAGTAATAAGATCCCGGGTATGATCACTCAAACGATAAACGAAAACGAAAGTTAAGCGAACCATATAACAGATCAGCGGTCATTAGGCAAACAATTAGGAAGTTAATCAAGGAGGTTAGGGATGATGAGGTCATCCAACCAATAAGGAGAGGACAAGTAAGAGATGATGACACAATAAGGTGATGTAAGCATAACATAGGGAGGGAGGAGATGTGGTTGGTTTATATCCACACAAAGACAAGGTTAATAAGGTAATTAACCAAAACAAAAACAAAACTACATCCACCAAGCCAAAACAAAAATTGTATTTCTCTTCACCAAGAACATTTGCTCTCGGCTTTTTCCATTTTCAAAGAGAAGTTTTTTCAAAATCCAAGTTCCAAGCTTCCTAAATTAGTAAGATAATTCTCTAGTACTCCTTATGCATAGTTATGGCTATCTTATGAGTTTAAGCCTCCAATTCATTCTTAATCTTCTCCAAGAAATCAATTAAGAAGACAATGAATAGTGATTTCAAGGTTTTTAACTTGATTTTTCTTGTTTTTCCTTTAAGATCCAAGCATCCCTAAGACATCTCAAGGCTTCTTAAGGCTTCCTAGCTACTCACATCACTTCAAGGAAGGTATATCATCTCCAAACCCTAGCTTTACTTTTTATATTAGGATGATTTTGGTTGTTATGGTAATAGAGTAGCTTAATGCTTGTTGGTTTAGAGTTTGGGTTGGAATGGTGGTGAATTGAATGTTGAAATCTTATGGTTTGGTTAAAGGACTTAAGTATAGTTTAAATTCAAGTTTAAGAATAAGTATAATTGTTAATATTGAGTTGATTGGGGCTGTTATGATGTATTGTGGATGGATGTTGGTTGTATGGATGGATTGGGATTGATTGGTGGTTGTATTGGAATGGTATAAAATTGGGAAATCGCGTAAACATAGTCGTCGTAATGTCCGATTTACTTTAGACTGCTTTTGTTCATAACATTAGGACCCGAGAACTCCCAGCTAGATTTTGACCATTGCCATTTTAGATAGTTCATGTTACGAGCTTCGTTTTGATATGTGGTTCGTTTGATTCCGATGTACGGTTTAGGAGAAACGGCCGTTTTAAGTAACGACGTTTCGCGAACGAAACATTACCCCTCGCCTTACTTTGAAACATAGGTTAAAGACCTAAAAAGGGTTAATTAGTGTATGAAACAATTATGTTAAGTGTGTTAGGCAGTTAGTAAGACACTCGCGAAAGAATCGCCTTAAAACTCATAATGGTTAATTTATTAAAAATGGTGGAGCCGAGGGTACTTGAGTGACTTAAGAGAATCAGTAAGCGCAAAGCGAGCGTTAGAGTCTAATTTGGTTAAAGTATAGATTTAAAGTGACTTTGGTTTAATTCCAACTCACATGTTGTTTATAGGTTACCAGACTCGTCCCGAGCCATTTGTAACCCTCAGTCGCTCAAACAAGTTTTCTACCCGTATAAACTGTTGTTGTGATGTATATGTGTATATGCATGATCTTGTGATAAATGCATATTTGTTATTAGCAAATTCTTGCGATATTTTGGAGCATGTGATATGGTATATATGCATGCCTGTTTCGTATTCTTGATTTATATATCTGTTGGTTCAAATGCTTATTAGTTGCATAATACCTATGCTAGAGATAAGCAGTATTTGAGTTTACCCTTAGTATAGGGGATCAAAAGGTGAACATATTTCTAAACCGGGAGTCGATGTTCCCTAGTATATTATATAGATATATATATTAAATATATATATATATATGTTGATATAGTTTTCAAAACTATTAATCGAATAAGGTTTATTCGATAACTTTTATTTTATTAAATGAATATTATTTTGAATATTCATTCGAGGACTTATGACTACTTTTATTTTATTAAATGAATATTATTTTGAATATTCATTTGAGGGCTTATGACTCTGTTTATTATATTTAATGATTATTAATTGGATATTCATGGGAGGATGTATGACTCCGTTTATTCTATTTAATAAATATTATTTATAATATTCATTTGAGGTATTACGACTCCGCTTATTATTTATTAATATTCTTTATTTTATTAAAGAATAATGTTTCGATAATCAAACTTATTTTTGATTATTCAAATAAGGATAGTACTTTCATTTAAGTATATCTTTGGTTATTTAATATCCATTTCAAGTATAAGTTTTAAAACTTCTACTTCGATTATTTTTATAAGGATTATCTTTATGAGAATATTATTTAAATAATAATATTCAGATATTTTCTAATATATCGGGGCTGATTTACTTTATTAAATCGGCATTACTCCAAACACTCTTTAAAGTGTTTTCAAGTCTTCAGAATGATTCTTAAAGTTAGAGTGGACCCCAAAACTCATTTTTATATTTAAGATCTTCCTTTCAAAGGAGATTTAAATACTCGCTCAAAACCTGGGGGATCCAGCTCTGTGGTGTATCTTACATTCGCAACGTAGTTGCTGTTTGAGAAAACAAATGAATTGATTACTTACCCAACGTTCGGGAAGTAAGCCCATCTAATTGAGTCGGCATAAGCGACAGGCCGGGGTACGGTCTATCAAAGTGTAAGTGGCTGGGTGGCAGTCCATCAACGCGTAAGAGGCCGGGTGGCGGTCCAGCACAAGGTCTTAATATGACCAGGGTGATGACCGGTGGGGGATTCATCCATCTACTAGTAGAAAATGTTACTTATTGGTATCTTTGCCTGATCAGCAAGATATCGGGTTTATGCCAAAATTCTTTTCCTTTCCAAAATTCATTGGATGTTACAAACTCTGTTCATACCTTACATAACAGAGGTTCCAGGAAATGTTTAAGAGATATATATGTGGATATATATCGGGACTAAATAAAGTATCTCGTAACTTTATTTCATTCAATAATATTTCAAAGATTGAATCTATTCAAGTCTTAACTTGTGGTCTCATCTATGGGATGACCTTTTTAAACCTATAATACTTTGAACAGTGGTAGTTCAAGTAGCCTTATAAATGATATAAGTATAGTGAAGTATTTGGTAACTTCATCTTCCTTTAAGCTTATATCCAGTAAGTAATTATCTTACACTTGATAAAGGTTTTCAGTAAGTTATCTATTAGATACTTGCATTATTGATTACACTATATATTATCTTGCGAGCTGTAATGCTCACTCTTGCTTTATTTCTTCATCACACAACAACAGTTAGGAAAGATGGCCAGGCTCAAGCAGACCCAGTGCAAGAGCGTGGGAAGCGCCCCGCGCCTTCCCGTTGAGATCGTAGCTGCTATAGCTGCAGAGGTAGATCTATCTGTAGATCAGACATTCTACTTTTGAGAATCAATTATGTATAATTATAACTTGTGGCAGATAATGGCAATTAACTGTAAACTTATCAAGTAATCATTTTGGGTTGTAATAACTTTTAATTGTGGATTCAAGGACTTGTACTTATTTCAATTTCATCTCTGAGACTATGACGTGTGGTGGTGTGTGTTAGTGTGGGGTCACAACATGAGGTTGTTTATTATTAATTTAGTTAAGTGATAATTGTGGGAAGAAAGACCGTGACGACCCGGATCCCTAACCCCGGATCTGGGGGTGTTACACCCTTCTAGCTTAAAATAGCCCTCTTACGGGACCTTAAATGTACCACACAAACGGAAAACTATTGGACATGCCTCTGAAGTGGCAAGTGTTCCAGATAATACCCCAGAAGTGGTATCCCTTCTTGAAGAGGTTAAAACCCCTGAAGTGGCAGTGACAAAACCACCAGAAGTGATATTGCCTCTAGAAGAGGATATTGCCCCTGAAGTGGCACATGCTTTCGTAAAAGCAAAGGTACCTGGAAGTTATGAGATCTCATTGAGTTATGTACATAACGAAAAATTATTGGATCGTGGGAGTATTAAAATTGATGATGTATATGCTTTTTCCGTGGTATGTGATATTATTATAAACTCCGATCCAGAACCACAAATTGTGAAAGAATGTGAACAAAGAGATGATTGGCCAAAATGGAAAATTGCAATCCAGGAAGAATTGCAATCCTTGCGCAAGAGAAATATATTTGGACCTGCAGTCCGAACACCAGCTGGTGTAGTCCCCGTTGGGAACAGATGGGTATTTATACGAAAACGAAATGAGAGAAGTGAAATTGTAAGATATAAAGCCCGGCTCGTAGCCCGGGATTCTCTCAAAGGCCTGGATTTGATTACCAGGAAACTTACTCTCTTGTGATGGATGGAGTTACTTTTCATTTTCTTATGGGTATGGCTTGTCTGGAGAAATTGGAAACATATCTGATGGACATTGTGACAGCCTACCTATATGGATCACTTGATAGTGATATCTATATAAAAATCCCTGAAGGATTAAAATTGGATGAGACTAAGACTCGTCATTTATACTCAGCTAAATTACAATGATCAATATATGGACTAAAACAATCTGGTCGTATGTGGTACAACAGGCTTAGTGAATACCTATTGAATGATGGGTATGTTAATGATAAAGTATGTCCATGTGTGTTTATTAAAAGATCTCAAACTGGTTTCATTATCATTGCTGTATATGTGGATGATTTAAATATTGTAGGTACTTCTGAAGATATTACTAATGCTGCTAATTATTTGAAAAATGAGTTTGAGATGAAAGGTCTTGGAAAGACAAAGTTTTGTTTAGGTATACAGGTGGAACACTTATCTTCAGGAATATTTGTTTATCAATCAACCTACACAGAAAAAGTTCTTGATCGATTTTACATGGATAAATCTCATCCTCTGACTACACCAATGGTGGTGCGGTCACTTGAAGTTGAAAAGGATCCATTTCGTCCCAGAAAAGAAGATGAAGATCCCCTTGGACCAGAAGTTCCATATCTAGTGCAATTGGCGCTCTTATATACCTCGCAAACAACACACGACCTGATATTGCTTTTGAAAGGAATATGTTCTAAGTCCAATCATGTATGAGGATTTAGGAATAACTTTTATGTAATCTGTTTTGATTTCATTGATATTAATAAAAGACTTGTTTTGTTTTTATTACGGGCTTTATCTATTTAAGTGTTTAAATAAGATATACCATAGTTTAGAGTAAAGCTTTTTATGGATTATGATGAGATCATAATAGTGAGACCTAAAAAGATGATAACTCTAAACTTAAATAGTTCCTGGTCATAGGATTACTAACTGGTAATTAATAATCCGCAAAGATCGGTACATACTATGCTTGCTTCATTATGAAGGATGTCTGTTCTCATAGACATTTTTGTGGTGACACTATAGCTAGTATGTAGGTGCTTATTATAGAATAAGTTCACTGAACATGACTCGCACAGCTGAACAACTGATGGAGTTCACTCACGTGTCAGCAGTTGTTCACCTAGTGATAGTTGTACAAGTATCCTTAGACTTGAGATCATCATAGTCATCTTGTGTACACTGAACTATGCTTTGGTTTAGTTCTTAGTCTCCAGGGACAATTATTAGGGCTCTTCTGGGTATAGGAATTTGTACACGAAGATAGTGTATGATCAATAAAGGATCTACCCCTTCCAGTGAAGGAAGTGAATGTTCAAGGCTGATCCACTTATGCTAGTTCAGGAATCTCTGGCCAGAGTAAATGAAATTAGAAAGGAGTTTCTAATTTGCATAGAACTACGCATAGTAATTGGTAAGCAAGTGATTAAATTAGATAGGCTTGACACGAGATCCATGCCTTGTATTTAATCGGGACATTGTAGGGTTGAAGGAGTTTATTGTACGGTAACTATTCACTGACAGGTTCTTGGTATTCTAAGCAGTGAATTCATATTATCCGGATAGTCGCGATATGTTGAGAAGCATCACTCACGATGTAGAATAAATGTGATTAATTAATTAATCATATTTAATAAATTAGAGAATTTATATAAATAATGATAAAATGGTTTTATTATTATTTATTTCTACTACCGGCTTAATATTGAACCTACAGGGTCACACCATTAAAAGAGAATGATTTATTGGTGGAGGAATTAATTAATAATGGCTAATAATTATTTATTTGTGAAATAAATAATTAATTGGCAAATTTAATAATTGATTAAATGAGATTTAATTGATTATAAATTAATTAAGAAAAGTTCTTAATATTATTAATTAAGGATTTAATTTTTGGAAATTAAATCAAGAGAGAGAATTATTTCTAAAGTGTTTAGAAAAAGGATTAATAATTAAAAGGTGTTTTAATTATTAATGAGAATAATAAATGGGATAATAATAATAATATTTATGGGAAAATTTCAGCTGAAAATTTTGCCTATAAATACACTATTATAGACCCTATTTTATTCTAACCCCAGAAACCCAAAAGTTTTAGAAAACCAAATTCTCTCCACCTCCTCCTCCTCCTAAAAGTCGTTTTCTTGGTGGATACCGGTGGAGTGCTTCACACTTGAGGAGCAACTGCTAAGGATCTCTGATCGTTGTCTCCGAATTATTTTAAAGGTTAGATTCGATCCCTCGAATTTTTATTCACGATTTATATTCTTTTATTTGGATTTTGTATGTGTAAAAGTGTTTTTCCACGCCCCGCTGCGTTTAAAAATCCAACAATGGCATCAGAGCATAGGTTGTATGCATATAGATCTGTGGTAAAAATTTCAGAATTTTATGTGCTTGTATGAATTAATTATGATTTTTACAAGTTATATCATCGATTAATTTTGTCTGATGAGAAATCATTTCTCAGAATAATTTTGAATGTTGATCTGGGTTCTACAAGTGTTGTAGATCGTCTGGGTATTTTTTTCATAATTTTAGGATGTATAAATTTTTTATTATGAATTTTTGAAGTTGTATCAATTAAATTCATAATTAATTAAATCATATATTCATATATATAAAAATTATAAGTATGTATAAAGAATATATCTGCTGCTGTGTCTTCTGTGTTGGCTCGGATTTAAAGGCAAAACAGATGCAAATGTACAATCTGTCATGCACGCTGTTCGAGAGGAGGAAAAGGACTGCGGCGGGTGAAAAACAAAAAAATAAAAAAAAATAGGGGTGTAATGCATTCCGGGAATGCGTTACACACCTGTGACGCATTCCCGGAATGCGTTACACCCTTAAAATGGCTTAAAAAGTGTGTAACGCATCACCGGAATGCGTTACAGGGCTTGTAACGCGTTCCTATAATGCGTTACAGCCCGATTGTCCAGATTAAAATTGATTTTCTGGGAGTTTCGTAACTCCGTTTTGGGCGTGCAATATACCGTTGGATTCTTTTTTCCGAGACGGATCTAATGGAGTGATTAATTTTGGTTTATATAAAAGTTTTGAACTGTTTATATTTCCATGAAGTGTTTTAAAGTTGTTTTTGACTGTTTTAATTGCTTTTAAATGCTTCATGTGATAAATAGAGATGTATAATGCTTAGACTAATGTGCTAGATGATGTAACATGCCTACCTTGATGTTTATTCATGTTGATATATGTGATATATGCTTAGTTTATCATGCGATGATAGATTTAGGTGAACTTAAATGAACATAAGGCGTTTGTTAGACAACCTAGTATAGTAAAATTGTTTCATAACCTTAAGAATAATATTATGAATACAATCATGAGATTCTTGTGTTTGTGAAACACGTAATTGAATATGAATTTTCGATATGAGAGAAAGGATGATTCTGTCAACAACAGATTTCTATCTGTAAGAAAGGGTTATTAAGTGACGCCTCTTGACAATGCTCCACCCGATCTGGGAATCATCTGATTATTGATTATTGATTTGAAATATTTAATTTAAAAGGAAGAATCTCTTTATAATATGATTATGATTATAACGTAATATAATCCCTCTAAAATTAAATAATATCAAGTAGTAATTGGCCAATGATACAACGGGCTTGTGTCGGTCATAGCCTTCCAACATGGTAGAAAGTAGTTCTTATTTTTGAATCATTGTCGTTTTGTGCCACAACCGAGGGCTTTGATTTCGAAATAAGAAATACTTGTCTATTACATAGAGATGTGTACATTGAATAAGAATCTAAAGGTCGTTACGTGCCACAGCCGTGGGCTTTTGGGGACTGATTCAATTGTACGGAATGTTGGGTTAGACTTGACTTAGAATATTGAGTTTGTCGTGCCACAGCCGTGACTCAATTATTCAAGAGGCTAAAGTTTGATTAGGGAATAACATTAGATGTAATTAACAAGAGTTGTCTGCCTATTGAACATTACATGGCGTTTCGTGCCACAGCCGGGGTTGTGTAATGGAATGTAGGATCCCTATTCCCACTAGCATTATGAATGCTTAATTTTTCACGTAGGGGGTTGAATAAATTAGGAAAACTAGTGGGAGCCACTTATGAATAAAGACCCGATTCATATAGTGTTTTGAAATGAAATCGAATATTTGCTAAGTGTTGTTATGTGTTTATCATTTACAGATTTACTTTGTACGTTATGTCTTCTGCACTATCACTCAGGAGCATACTAGATGCTCACAAATTGACTGGTCCTAATTATGCTGACTGACTTCGAAACTTGAGAATTGTTCTCAGGATTGAGAATCTGGAATACGTGATTGACTCACCTAAGCCTACTGAACCTGCTAGTAATGCACATAATGATGAACATGTTGTGTATCGTAGGTGGATAGATGATGCAAATGTTGCTCAATGCATCATGCTAGCTTCCATGAACATTGAGCTACAGAAGCAACATGAGCATATGGATGCTCACACTATCCTCATGCATCTACAAGAGTTGTATGATGTGGCGGGGAGGACAGCTCGATATGAGATATCGAAGGAGTTGTTCGGTTGTAGGATGTCTGAGGGATCATCTGTGAATGACCATGTACTTAAAATGATCAATTTGATTGAACGTCTTGGACAACTTGGTTTTGCTATGGATGGGGAGCTGAGCCAAGACTTGGTCTTGCAATCGCTTCCGAGTTCGTTCTCGCAGTTTGTTGTGAACTTTCACATGAATAAGTTAGATGTCAGCCTGCCTGAACTCCACAACATGTTGAAGACTGCGGAATCGAATTTTCCCCCTAAGAAGAGTTCTGTTCTTCTAATTGGTGAAGGTTCCAATCCTAAGAAAAGGAAGAGGAACCCTTCCAAGAAGAAGAAAGTAGGTGAAAAAATGCCGGTTCCACCAAAAGCTGAAGACCCCAAGAGCAAAGTTGTTTGCTTTCACTGTAACAAGGTGGGGCACTGGAAGAGGAACTGCAAGGTTTACCTTGCAGAATTGAAGAAGAAGGGTAGTGAGACTACCACTTCTGATTCAGGTATGTTCATGATAGAAGTGAATATATCATTTCTACTTGGGTATTAGATACCGCATGTGGTTCTCATATCTGTAATTTGTTGCAGGGACCAAGGAGAAGTAGGACTCTTGAGGAAGAGGAGGTGATTCTACTGATGGAAATGGAGCAAGAGTTGCTACTGAAGATGTAAAATCATTTCATTTATATAAGCCTACGGGCAAGACTATTGTTTTAAATAATTGTTATTTTGTTCCCTCGATTGTGAGGAATATTATTCCTATGTTAGACTTGGGTGGATTTTTCATTTATTATTGAGAATAATGAATGTTCTATTCTTAGAGATAATATTCTTTATGGACGTGGTGCTTTAAATAATGGTCTGTATATATGTGACATAATTTACTTCAGATTGAACAAACTAATAAAAGAAAAGGGATGATGAAAATCTCACTTCGTTGTGGCACTGCAGTCTCCATTTAGTGGACATGGAAAGAGGGCTGCAAATTTGCTAGGAATGGTACACACAGATGTATGTGGACCAATGTCTAAGCAAGTCATGGGTGGATTTTCATACTTCATTACTTTCATAGATGATAGATCTGGATTCGGATATGTGTTTGATGAAACACAAGTCTGAGGCCTTTGAAAAGTTCAAAGAATATAAGTATGAAGTGGAGAAACAACCAAACATAGTATTATAACTCTTCGATCAGATCGAGGTGGTGAATACTTTGATGGAGTGTTTCTAGATTATCTCAAAGTAAATGGTATAGTCTCCCAGTGGACTCCTCCAGATTGGTATCTGAAAGGAGAAATCGAACTTTGTTAGACATAGTTCGGTCCATGATGAGCTATACAAATCTTCCAGTATTCCTATGGGGTTATGCATTGGAAACCTCAGCATATTTACTGAATAAGGTGCTTTCCAAAATCTGTTCCTCAAACTTCGTATGAGATATGGAAAGAAAGGAAACCGAGTCTTAAACACATTAAGATTTGGGGATGTCCAGCTTATGACAAGTAAGTTGACCCAGACAAGCTGGAATATCGATCCAAAAATGTAGTATTGTGGGATATCCTAAAGAGACTTTAGGGTATTACTTTTGCACCGATCATCGGGTGTTTGTCTCCAGACATGCTACCTTCTTGAAAAAGGAGTTTATCCTTGAAGGAAACAGTGGGAGCAAAATTAAACTTGATGAAGTTCAAGAAGCACAAACTACTACGGATCAAGTGGAAACACCTGTTCTGACTGAACAACCTTTTGTGGAACAGCCCATTAATAGATCAGGGAGAGTGTCTCGCCAACCTGAGAGGTAATATGGCCTTGTCATTGAGAATGACAATGAGTTGTCGATCATTGATGATGACGACCCTGTGATCTATAATGAGGCTATGAGTAGTGTTGACTCAGAGAAATGGCATAGTGCCATGAAATCCGGAATGGAATCTATGTATACAGTATACAAAAGATAGATTATAGCAGATGTCCAGGTGGAGACCTATAAGGTCAGGCTTGTGGAAAAAGGATTCAAACAAAGGCAATGGATTGACTTTGATGAAACCTTTTACCTGTAGCCCTGTTAAAATCAGTTCGGATTTTGCTTGCGATTGCTGCTTACTACGACTATGAGATATGGCATATAGCCAGATGGTTTTGTTTCCAAGGGAAATGAAAGCCTAGTGTGTAAGCTACTGCGAACCATATGTGGTTTAAAGCAAGCTTCTCGTAGATGGAACATTCATTTTGAAGAGACAATCAAAGAGTTTGATTTTATCAAAAACGTAGATGAACCATGCATCTACAAAAGGGTTAGTGGGAGCGCGGTAACATTTCTTATATTGTATTGAATTAGAGTTGACACACATAACAACATAGCAGACCCACTCACAAAGCTACTTTTTGAAAGTCACTTTGATCGTCATAAAGATGAGATGGGTATTAGTTACCAGAGTGATTGGCTTTAGTACAAGTGGGTGATTGAAAGGAATATGTTCTAAGTCCAATCATGTATGAGGATTTAGGAATAACTTTTATGTAATCTGTTTTGATTTCATTGATATTAATAAAAGACTTGTTTTGTTTTTATTACGGGCTTTATCTATTTAAGTGTTTAAATAAGATATACCATAGTTTAGAGTAAAGCTTTTTATGGATTATGATGAGATCATAATAGTGAGACCTAAAAAGATGATAACTCTAAACTTAAATAGTTCCTGGTCATAGGATTACTAACTGGTAATTAATAATCCGCAAAGATCGGTACATACTATGCTTGCTTCATTATGAAGGATGTCTGTTCTCATAGACATTTGTGTGGTAACACTATAGCTAGTATGTAGGTGCTTATTATAGAATAAGTTCACTGAACATGACTCGCACTGCTGAACAACTGATGGAGTTCACTCACGTGTCAACAGTTGTTCACCTAGTGATAGTTGTACAAGTATCCTTAGACTTGAGGTCATCATAGTCATCTTGTGTACACTGAACTATGCTTTGGTTTAGTTCTTAGTCTCCAGGGACAATTATTAGGGCTCTTCTGGGTATAGGAATTTGTACACGAAGATAGTGTATGATCAATGAAGGATCTACCCCTTCCAGTGAAGGAAGTGAATGTTCAAGGCTGATCCACTTATGCTAGTTCAGGAATCTCTGGCCAGAGTAAATGAAATTAGAAAGGAGTTTCTAATTTGCATAGAACTACGCATAGTAAATGGTAAGCAAGTGATTAAATTAGATAGGCTTGACACGAGATCCATGCCTTGTATTTAATCGGGACATTGTAGGGTAGAAGGAGTTTATTGTACGGTAACTATTCACTGACAGGTTCTTGGTATTCTAAGCAGTGAATTCATATTATCCGGATAGTCGCGATATGTTGAGAAGCATCACTCACGATGTAGAATAAATGTGATTAATTAATTAATCATATTTAATAAATTAGAGAATTTATATAAATAATGATAAAATAGTTTTATTATTATTTATTTCTACTACCGGCTTAATATTGAACCTACAGGGTCACACCATTAAAAGAGAATGATTTATTGGTGGAGGAATTAATTAATAATGGCTAATAATTATTTATTTGTGAAATAAATAATTAATTGGAAAATTTAATAATTGATTAAATGAGATTTAATTGATTATAAATTAATTAAGAAAAGTTCTTAATATTATTAATTAAGGATTTAATTTTTGGAAATTAAATCAAGAGAGAGAATTATTTCTAAAGTGTTTAGAAAAAGGATTAATAATTAAAAGGTGTTTTAATTATTAATGAGAATAATAAATGGGATAATAATAATAATATTTATGGGAAAATTTCAGCTGAAAATTTTGCCTATAAATACACTATTATAGACCCTATTTTATTCTAACCCCAGAAACCCAAAAGTTTTAGAAAACCAAATTCTCTCCACCTCCTCCTCCTCCTAAAAGTCGTTTTCTTGGTGGATACCGGTGGAGTGCTTCACACTTGAGGAGCAACTGCTAAGGATCTCTGATCGTTGTCTCCGAATTATTTTAAAGGTTAGATTCGATCCCTCGAATTTTTATTCACGATTTATATGCTTTTATTTGGATTTTGTATGTGTAAAAGTGTTTTTTCACGCCCCGCTGCGTTTAAAAATCCAACAGCTTTTGCTGTGAAACTATTAGAAAGATTCAGTTCAGATCCAACTAAAAGACATTGGAATGAAATCAAGCATATATTGAGATATCTTTGCGGGACAATTGACCTTGGATTATCCTTTCCAAATAATTCGAAATTATAGCTGGTTGGATATGCAGATGCTGGATACTTGTCAGATCCTCATGTTGAACGATCACAGACAAGTTACTTATTCACATATTGCGGTACTGCTATTTCTTGGAAATCTACAAAACAGACCATGGCTGCAACTTCATCAAATCACGTAGAATTACTAGCAATCCATGAAGCAAGTAGGGAATGTGTCAGACTACGATCCATAATCCAACATATTCGGCATTCATGTGGATTATCAAATGTCACAGACGGCCCTACTATTTTGTTTGAAGATAATTCAGCTTGCATTAAATAGTTAAAGGAAGGATATATCAAGGGAGATCGAACAATACACATCTTACTAAAATTCTTCTACACTCACGAATTACAAAAGAATGGAGATATTAAGATACAACAAGTTCGATCATGTGATAATCTGGCGGATATACTTACAAAGTCACTACCAATATCAACATTTGAAAAGTTACAAAATAACATTGAAATGCGAAGATTAAAGAATATATTACATCAAGATGTCAATATGTAAGATATTTTATTCAAGGGGGGACTGTACTCTTTTTCCTTCGTTAAGGTTTTTATCGCACCGGATTTTTCCTTGCAAGGTTTTAAGTAGGCAGTCAATCTTTGAGATACTCACATTTGACAATAAGGGGGAGTGTTATAATAATGTTTGTCAAATCTTACTAAGGGAGGCTCACAATACTTGCTACGGAAGACTCGCGATACTTATCAAGAAAGACATAATTAAATATTGGAAGTTTGTCACGAAAATCAAGATTTTGTTAACCTGACTAAGAAAACTTACCTATTAAGTTTTCTTAGTATAGTTGATATAACTCTACCATAAATAAAAGTTTTCCCTAGTAATTTATACTTGAACAATCACAAAATAAGTAATAATATTTTTGAAATTTCTCTCTTTCATTCTCCATTTCTTACGCTACAGTTATAGTTTATATATAACAGCTTCATTCCAGATGCAATTGTCAAATCTTAAGCTTATTCTTCCGGTACCCCTACAAGTAGAGGTGGCCATTTGTGCGGGTTTGAACCACACATTCGGGACCGGCTCGTACGGAAACCCGATTTTAATCGGCCCGAATCGGACCGGTTCAAACCCGCACAGCTCGTTGAAACAGGAGTGCCAATTACGAATTAGAAAGTTAATATTCGAACCCGGACCGGCTCGCACATGAACCGCACGACCAAGAGGAACTGCACGGACCGGCCCGCACAACCCGCCTGGCTCGCGGGGTTCATATGAAAGGATAGTTAGCTTGCTGTCTCTTTTTATTCCTTCATACTGTTTAGATACATTAATATGAAAATTCATATTTTATTTTTGAAGTTAACAAGACATCTACGTTGGAGTATACACATACTTATATTATATTGTAATAATAAAATTAGAAATTAAGTAATTTAGTAAATAAAAAATGAAAGTTACTAAGAATTAAAAATTTATTTAAAATAAAAGTAATTTGGTAAAAATGAATTAAACAAATATTTGTAATAAATAATAAAAATTGTAGCCAAATATCGGAAAACAATCAAGCAACCTGTTCAACCCGCGCGACTCGGCCCGCACACTCTCACAAGCCCTTGAGCTCGCGAGTCACAGTGCCGAATATGGTTTTCTTTTTTCATATTCGAACCCGACTCGGCCAGACTCGTTTCTCCAGCGTGTCAGTTTAGTGTTCAAAATTAATGTGCTCGACCCGTAGTCAGCCCGGCCCGGACCGCACGGGCCGCACGAATGACCACCGCTACCTACAAGTATAAAACTACTATCTGTGTTGGGAATGTTGCTTTCACGTGCCAACATGATCTTAAATTTAATTAATTATTTCAAAGAGAATACGTTGCATGATAAATTTTATAAGTTAATAATCGATAAACTTATACTCTTTATTAGGACGATTTAATTTAATAATGGTAATTGTTTTTGAAAAGTTATTAATGTTAATATTAATTTGAAATCATATTAAACTAAGATATTTACTTAATTACCAAGAAACAAACTTCGTATATGGCAAAATACTACTCGCAATTTATTAGTGAATTCGTATTTACACCCGGAGTTTATCATATATAGAATAAGCAAATAGAAAAAACACACAGGATCGTCATATTTATGAGTAAATATATGACAGGAAAATTACAATTCATTTTCAAGATATTTTGAGATTTTTTGGAAAGTTTTAGAAATACTCATATGTTAAGCAAAATTTTCTGTATAGATGATATGATGAGGTCTAATAAACCTTTATTCTAAGTTGATGAATAATTTAATTATCTAAGGAAATATAATAATAATATATTTTTCTGTACACACAAATTCTTTAATTTTAAAATTTTCAGCAAAACATTATGAAATAATATTGAAGATATGCCATTTTTTGAGCTTTTGAGTGTTAAGATATTGTGTGATGCGAATATATTTCCTAGATGCACCTGATCACGCATGCATGTTTTATTTTTAAATTTTGTAATGATTATGAAGGCGTGTTTTTAGTATGAATAAGATAAAAAGGTAACGCGCATTGTTTACGGATTATTAAAATTTTGAATGTACATTTGAATGATGAGTATTTAGGGAGAAAATTGCGTATTTTGAACATGTAGAGTTTAAAAATAAAAATGTTAGTATAACACGTAGAATTTATGACGATGATAAAAATGGAGAGCAGTTCTAAAGCCAGGGAAGTAGTTTAAGAGTTGAGAGACACGAACAAGTATACAAAGCAAAAGTGATTAAAAAAACAGCTTAATAAAGGAGGCAGATCCAGCATTGATGTTGAGATTAACCAGTTGAAAAAGTGAGGCAACCCACGTGACTAATCACATGATATCGGGCCATGATCTAGGGTGTACACAGATTGAGTTGGGCGAATTTAGCAACCCAACCCAATTAATTCGGGTTTTCAAAATTTCAATCTCAATCGAATCGTTTAAATTTGTAATCCAAACCAATTTGTAGTACTTCGGTTTGGATCGGTTTGGATCGGTTTAGTAAATATTCAAAACTAATATTAATAATTATAGAATAAAGTATAAAGTCACAAAGTCTAAAACACTTGAAAATAATTCAACAAAATATTACAATCATCCATGTCAGATATGGCTTAAATTTCCAAAAGAGAGTGATAATACAATACTTATTTTTTAAACATTCTTTAAACATTAAACTCGATAAAAGAAAACAGTGGCATATTTTTTATATTGAGAACCGATGTTATAAACTACAGATAAATGAGCCATATATTAGGGCTGAACACATTCATAGTTATAAAATTAACAGATTAACGTGTAATTATATTTTTAATCGGGTTGGGTTGGATCGGTTTAAAAATATCAAAACCCGTATCCAACTCAATTAAATCGGGTTGACATTTTTTCAACCCAAATATATATCGGGTTGAAAAAAATCGATTTAAATCGGCCGAAATAAGGTCGGTTCGGATCGGTTTGATCGGGTTATGTTCACCCCTATCATGATCCATCCTTTTTCCTTTGCTCCCAACATTCAAACACCCCCTCTATTTTCTTTTATTTATTTATTTATTTATTTATTTATTTATTTATTCCCGATCTTATTTATATATTTATCATATTTCGTCTCTTCTTTCACTTTCTTATATTCTCTTTAGTCGTTTCTTTTTATCCATTTTTGTGAAATTTTTAACTTTCAGGTTCTTTATATTGTCCCGAGCCTAGAAAAATTAGTTCTTTTTTTGCCCATTTCAAAAATATATAATTTAAGTGGCATGAATATTTCAAACAACTATAATCATGGCTGCTATGATTATGACTCCCGAGTCAAAATCTTATCACTTAAATAGGATTTATCTGGTGCGCAATAATGACTGGAGTTACTTACGATAAAAAAATAACATTTCAAACAACCAAGTTCAGATTTATGCACTTGATATTGTGTTCGATTGTTATAATTGAATTGTGAATGAAATGAAAAAATAACGAAAAATGTGAACAAACATAGTTCAAATTTCATAAAATTTCTTCATCAATATAATCTAAAACTCAAGTATTTCATTTTTGTATGGTTAATTATTTAATTTCACACCAATCCGTTTCCAATGTGATCCATCTACTATCTAACCGAGTCGCTGTCTTGGTCGATGTGAATTGTGATTAGAGCTGTTCACGAACCGAGCCGAGTCGAGTTTTGATCGAATCGAGCCGAGCTTTAATTTTTTTTCTGACGAGCCGAGTCGAGCCGAGCTTTCTTAACGAACAAAAACCTGTGTTCGAGCTCGAGCTCGTTAACGAACGAGCCGAACACGAGCTTTTATCGAACAAAATCGAGTCGAGTCGAACCGAGCCGAACACGAGCTTTCTCCATCAAAACGAGCCGAGTCGAGCCGAGCCGAGCCGAGCCGAGCTTAATTAAAAAATTCTGGTCAAAACACCGGTTGACTGTTAAAATAACAAACCAAATACTTTTATTTTTTTCTAAAAATTTTGTCATATCACTAAAAAATATTGATCTTAACATCCGTACGGTTGGATCATTCATAAATATTTTTTAAAAAATCGAAACATTAATACGATACTAAACACTAATTACAAGTATAAGTCAAAAAACCGGTTGACTGTTAAAATAACAAATCAAATACATTTATTTTTTTCTAAAACTTTTGTCATGTCACTAAAATATATAGATCTTAACATCCGTACGGTTGGATCATCTATAAATATTTTTAAAAAAATCAAAACATGAATACGAGACTAAACACTAGTTACAAGTATTGTTCAAACAAGTGGTTGATTGTCAAAATAACAAACAAAATAAATTTATTTTTTTCTAAAATTTTTATCATGTCACTAAAATATATAGATATTAACATCCGTACGGTTGGATCATCTATAAATATTATTTAAAAAATCAAAACATTAATACGAGACTAAACACTAGTTACAAGTAAAGGTCAAAACACCGGTTGACTGTTAAAATAACAAACCAAATATATTTATTTTTTTCTAAAACTTTTGTCATGTCACTAAAATATATAGATCTTAACATCCGTACGGTTGGATCATCTATAAATATTTTTAAAAAATCAAAATATGAATACGAGACTAAACACTAGTTACAAGTATTGTTCAAACAAGTGGTTGATTGTCAAAATAACAAACAAAATAAATTTATTTTTTTCTAAAATTTTTATCATGTCACTAAAATATATAGATATTAACATTTGTACGGTTGGATCATCTATATATATTTTTAAAAAAATCAAAATATTAATACGAGACTAAACATTAGTTACAAGTAAAGGTCAAAACACCGGTTGACTGTTAAAATAACAAACCAAATGCATTTATTTTTTTCTAAAACTTTTGTCATGTCACTAAAATATATAGATCTTAACATCCGTACGGTTGGATCATTCATAAATATTTTTAAAAAAATTGAAACATTAATATGAGACTAAACACTAGTTCTAACAACTATTCAAACAATTGGTCGATTGTCAAAATAATAAACAAAATAAATTTATTTTTTTCTAAATTTTTTATCAAGTCACTAAAATATATAGATATTAACATCCGTACGGTTGGATCATTCATAAATATTTTTTAAAAATTGAAACATTAATATGAGACTAAACACTAGTTACAAGTAAATGTCAAAACACCTGTTGACTGTGAAAATAACAAATCAAATACATTTATTTTTTTTAAATTTTTGTCATATTACTAAATAATATAGATATTAACATCCGTACGGCTGGATCATTCATAAATATTTTTTAAAAAATCGAAACATTAATATGGGAGAAGTACTAGTCAAACTACTAGTTTACCGTTAAAATAGCAAACCAAATATATTTATTTTTTCTAAATTTTTTATTATATCACTTAAATATATAGATCTTGACATCCGTACGGTTGGATCATTTATAAATAATTTCAAAAAATCGAAACACCGATCAGGAAATAAATACTAGTTACAAGTAATAGTCAAATCACTTGTTAATTATTAAAATATCAAATTAAAAAATTAATTTTTAATATCTGAATTTTTTCAAATTACTAAAATATATATTTTGACATTCGTATAGTTCAATAATTTAAAAATATTTATAAAAAATCTGAATAAAATTCTTAATAATTAAATATATAAAAAATAATATTTTTTTTAATTTTTTTTTCGAGCCGAACCGAGCCGAGCCGAGCTCGAGCCGAGCTCGAGCCGAACATGCCAAAAGCTCGGCTCGAGCTCGTTTTCTTAACGAACACATTTTTGTGTTCGAGCTCGTTTTCTTAACGAACACATTTTTGTGTTCGAGCTCGACCTCGAGCCCTTAACGAACCGAGCCGAACCGAGCCGAGCTCGAGCTTGTTCGCGAACGGCTCGGTTCGCGAACAGCTCTAATTGTGATCGTGTCTTTGACACTTTTATACTGTATTCCGAATTTTGGGAAAGAAGAAAATAGAAAAAAAATTCTCTTCTTTTTCAATTTTTCCTAAAATGCAAAGAAATTTTGCAGGAAAATTTAAAGAGAATTCCTTCCCTAAATTTTTAGCTCTCTTTTATTTTCTTTCCACGGAATTTATCAACAGGTGTGGAAATATATTTCTCAACTTTTTTTTTCCTTTTCTCACGGGAGAACATTTGTAGAACATAGCAGATATAAGCCTTGCCTCTCAGTCCCGTAATACATTGAAGTAAAATAAAAAAATTGCTAATTAATTATACATACACTTAGCATGATTCAAACTCCCAAGTTCCCGCAAGAATAAGGGGGACCCGATATCAGCCCCGATCATCGGACACGTGGAAATTAAAATAACAATACATTCCTGCATAGTTGTTATGTCACTGGTGAACCCCCTTTAATTTCTCTACAAGAAAATAGAAAATTCATGCAAAGTTAATGTATCTATTACGACAGCAATGTCATTGTCTAAAATGTAGCATAAAAAAATGAAAATGATTCGTCAGAATGGGCAGGATAGAAAATGATATATCTGACAATTTGCTCCTATTTTTATCTCTTTCTCCACAACTCAAGAATAATAGTGCAGCAGCAGCAGTAATATATACAAACGGATACTGAGATGTGAAGCCATCTCAACTTTTCACCACTCCTCCACTCACACTCCACACTTGACATATTCAAGTGTTTTTTAAAATTCTCCAGATTTTTTTGAAATGTGTCAATGTATTTAAATACATTTCTTCAAGCTCTTTCTGAGTATAATGATATAAAATCTGCATTGCGTCAGTTCATCTGGATGCATGTATTGTGTTCATGTTTCGAATCTGTATAATAAATGCAGTGCACTCATAGACTATAGGCATGTGTAGGAGCTAGCTCGTAGTCGTAGGTAGAGCTCAACAGATCATCCAGCTAATTTTATTAACATTATACAGCAACTACAGACTACAGATCGATATATTCTGCATGCAGTGTAATGTGCATGTCACAGCGTTACACTCATGCTAAAATGGGGATTTTATGAAGTCAATTAGTCAGACATGTCTTTTCATGATTTGACAAACCTTTTTACTTTTTTTTTTTTTAATAATTATTTTAATATTAGAAATATCTAAAAATAACAAATTTAATTATAAAATATTTATATATATTTGAGTATTAAAAAGTTACTAATGTAAATCAGTATTATGATGGTATTCGGTTGTTACTAGACCTGCTAATTCGTTCGTGACGTATACATTCGTGTCATTTATTTTTGTGTTTCGTGTACTTAAATGTCAAACACAAAACCGACATGTTTAGCGTTCGCGTATATTCGTGTTTGTGTACTTTCGTGTCGTGTATGTCGTGTTAATTGAATATTAATATATATTAAATTTAATATTAATATATATTAATATATAAGATTTTTAGGTAAAAAAATTATAAAATATATGAAAAATATATATTTAGATCTCAATTATATACAATATAATGAACTCAAATAATATTTTGAAAATAAATATGCATACATTTATTATAATTCTACATATATTTCTAAAAAATATTAAAATTTAATTATAATATTTATTTATGTCGTATACTTCGTGTCGTGTCGTGTACTCGAAAGTTAAACACAAAACCGACATTAAATTTTGACCGTATACTTTCGTGTTGTGTACTTTCGTGTCGTGTACTAAAAATACAAACACAAACACTAAATTTTCGTATCGTTTCGTGTCGTGTAAGTCGTGTCGTGTCCAAAATTATCGGGTCTAGTTGTTACTATCAACTAAGTTTAATTTTACATTAAGTACATTGTATATATTAGTATAATAAATATGTTTAAAATTTTATTATATTTAATTGATAGACATATTTTTTACCTATAGACATGTCCGCAGAGTCTCGTGACAGGTAACTTAATGAAAAGTGGCTTTCATTGTTTCTAATTTTCCATGGTAAACTAAATTTTTTGATGTTTTTTTCTAACAAACTTTTTATACTTGTATAATAGTATTTAGCAAAACAGTAAGAGAAACAAAAATAAAAGTGTGCAGGAATCATGACAGCATTTTCTGGTAAATGTATGCATTATTCTCTTTTCTAGTTGTAAATATTCTCATAATTGTGCTGTTGAAACATGTTCCCTGCTTTTCTTATCACCCAAAATACTCGCAAAATATACATGAATTGTTTTATTTTTTAAGAACAGATATAAATAAGTTAAAGGATGATGTCATCTGCAAGTGAGGTTTTAATATACTAAAATAAGTTATCCACTGGCAATCTCGTAGTGCTACTTTTTTATACACAAAGTTTTCTTGATTTTGTGAACTCACCAAATTGAAATGATCTGATTATTAATCACCTCGAACACACAAAATTACAGAAAAATAATAGGTCAAGTAGGGAAATATTGCATCAAAGTGTGCCAGTCCATTGTACAAGAACGCTCAATGTCCTAAATTGGAGACACCACTTGTATTTTAAACCAGATCTACAAGAAGACACAGCTTCACAAAGAATATTTGTACTTACATTGGTATCAAGGATCATATATTAGTTCTCTTTCTTATATGTAATCCTGTATGCTTATGTGCAGAGTGATAAGTTTACAGTGTTCTTGGACAACAAAGTGCTGTATATTTTGTATAACTGTGTGACATTGTAACATCATTTCACTGGTATCTCTGGACAACAACATGTAGTATTTTGTTATGTGTGTATGTGAAAGTGTGTGAGATTCTAACATCAATATTCATTAGTTTGGGAATCAGATTAGTACAGTATAAAGATTGATGCGAAGAGATCACCTCCTTTAAATTTAAAGAACACATTCTAGAATGAAAATAATATGAGTAAATTATTCTTCGAATAAATTATATGGTAATATTAGTCTGTTATATTAGACACGTTTTAATATTATTTTTGTACACTTTTTAAAAGTTACGGAACAATTATTTTCACTATTATCATGTTCTGGATTAAATCATTGCGTGAACATGTATTGTAAATCTATGTGACAATGTAACATCATTTGAGTAGCATGGTGATGATTCTTTTTCATCATATTCTTCTTGGCTTCTTCTGCATTTCAGTTTATGTTCTTTGTTCTAGTTGCAGAAAGACCATGCTCAGATGAAGAAAGAAAACAATATATGTGCCGGGTGATTTTTAAAGGTTTCAAGTCATAATACCATTTTCCCCACCAAACCACTTGGCAGGTCGGCTCAGCTAAACATAGAAATGAACGAACCATTTTTTACCTTATCAAAAGCATGAATATAGAAATCAATAGATTAACCATTTCATAAAGTTATCAACTACCATGTGTTACTCAAAGTTTTATGTTGCATGTTCTGGATATACAAAACAATTCGCCTGTTTAATGATTTCAAGAGTTTACATACCAAGCCAATAAATTTGACTTGAGAATTTTTTTTACCCTGGTCAAATCAAATTCTAGAGAAAAGCATTTCGAAAGAAGATCAAATAAATAAACATTGAAAATGGTAATATATACTGAAATGTTTTCCCCATTTTTTCTCCTATAAAAAGACAGTGTGCAGCGTAACCTCCCGTTTTCTGACACCTTGCTGTTTTAGTTTTATAGCGACTAATTATTTAATATGATTATTTGTTTGTATACAATAATTTCTTCACATATACAAAAATTATATTACGTTAATGTTCAAAATACTCCATTGAATGAACAAGATACCAAAGTACAATCTAGAATTGCCAAGGCCTGTGTAATTTGCAGCATTCGGATGCTGAAAATGTAGTATTTGTCCTGGAGATATCAAGTTCCCACCATTCTTGGATACTTTGGTCCAGATGATAAGAGAGACAGGACAATGCTCTCTCTCAACTGTACCATTCATCAAGGGTAGATGCCAAACAGATGAACTTCTTCATTCAGTTAATGTCTACACGACAAACTAAAGAATGAGACAATAGCGAACTAGTATGTGAAGCACAAATCTAGGCTTGTGAATTCATGGATAAGACTTTTGCAATGCAGAAGATAAAACATGAGAAAGCTAAAACCTAAGGCCTTTTTTCTTGATGCTTGCTACAGTTATTATCCATATCTAACTTTTCACCTTTTTGCTTTTTAATGCGTTTGTTTTACTTTTCTCTTTTTACAATAACTGGCAGATCAAAAGAAACTAAGAAAGTGACAGAAGATTATCTAGAAAATAGTCCAACTAAATTTTAATTTAAAGATCTATTACTGAAATTAAGTCTGTACATGCACATAGGAAGAGAGGGACATGAGAAAAAAGGAAATAGGTGACAAAATTTCCCCAGCAGAGGAGTAATATATCCATTTTATACAAACAAGACTTTAGTAACAGTCTACCCTGCTGGTAACATCTGATTAACTCCAGGATCAGCATTCTTCATTGTAATCAGATTTAGGCATAGAAGTAACCAAAGACTGACAGCTAAACGCCTCGTATTGAATACGGCCTGCGATAAAAGACTTCCAACTGCTGTACGGTCTCTGCAGAACACGCCTGATTGTGATTATTGATTACCCAAGTAACGGTAGATTAACAGCTCAAAGCCTCATATTTTACTGCAATAGGAAGATTGAATCCGGTCTGCGATAAAAGATTTCCAACTGCTGCAAGGTCTCTGCAAAACACGCCTTGAAACACTGATGATGCTGCAACAGCTGCGGCAGATGAGGTGTTTTTGCTATTAACCATGTTCATTGAAGCTGCATTGATTAGTTCAGCTTGGTCTTTCCGAACCTGATTAACTTGCTGCTGTATTGCAGCTGTAGCCTGCAATGTAGCACAAGTCTTTTTTCGTTGTTTGTCTGTTAATTCCTCGTCCAAAATCATGGTCATGATACTAGTATAGCCCCTCTGAATCAATCTATACAACAATAGGGAAGACATCTTCGCTCTGTCCCTGATTGAATCAACATCCTGTTCATCCGAAAATTGACATCTATCGACAAAAGTAATTGATTTATCAGGCTTGTGTCGCAGAGTAAGCAACAAATGCGCTCTCTCTAATTCAGATCTTGAACAACCCCTTCTTAAACCAATTAATGCATAATAATCTACATTCCCTGTCTCTCCGGAAGCTACCCTTTGCTTCAAAGCTTGAAGCTTCGTGGCTAATGTACATAACCTTCCAGGGATTTCTCTGTAATGCACATACTGACGTTTCCATGCTGGACCAGGAAGCTTTCGATCACGTAAGATTGTATTGTACAAGAGCTTTAGGTGTTCAAGATCGTGGAGAGAATCAGGCAAACATCTTATAGTCTCAAAAAGAGCGGCTCTAGTACCAAGAGCATCAATACAAGATGGGTTCAAGGCCAAAGCTCGGTTACAATCTGCCAAGGACTCGGCAATTCTACCAGCAGATCTATAAGCTGATGCCCTGTGCATATAACACTCTGCTAAGAACCCTTGTGGGGCTCCACGTCGGCCATCAACAATCTTCGAGAAGTGTCGTACAGCTTCAGCATAAAGCCCAGCATCAAGGGCTGCCATTGCTGAGGTTTTACGTCGAAGGAGAAGCTTAATGTGGCTTATGAGTTGACTGATGTGTTCCAATTCAGTTTTGGGTTGCATAGGTGGTTGATTATTGATTATAACTTCTCCGGAAACTGGAAATTTAGATAAAGAAAAGCTATCATCTGTCCAGCAAACACTTTCTCGACGGAAGGCAGCAGAAGCCATTCTTTTTCCTGTCTGAAGGAGCACCATAGCATCTTCCATTAATCCCAAGTAACAACATGCTTGTCCCAAAACCAAGTACCTAAAATCACAAAACTTTCATCAGCTCAGACACATTAGGCATCAAATCTCATTTTAGAACTAACATTTCATCAACTACGTAAATTTATTTTGAACCATGTTCCTTGTTTTCAAATTTAATCAAACATGACATAAGATATCTTGTCCAAATGTCCCAACCAATGAAATTTAAAAATGTGCATGCTAAAAAAACAAATCCTAGTGAGTCTCACATCTCTTAACCAAACCAACTCTTGTATAATTCAATAAAACATTAATTAACATTATATTCTTCATATACATAATTCCAAACCAAACCAGTTGAAGCCAGCAAAGAGTGAATATTTTTGACCTTCCATCTAATTAAAATCTCTAATTAAAATCCAAAGCATGCTCACTGATATCATAATCTATAGCTGTCACTTAATTAACAATCCAATTAAAAATCCCATATTCTCCAACATTTTAATAAAAAATAATAATTCAATATTTAATTACAAAAAAATGGAAATATTACCTCCATTGCCCATGTTTCTCACAATTCCTCCACAACCCAGCCATGACTTTCTTCTTCAAATCTGAAACAGAGAAGCACTTAAAACTCGGCTCGTCTCGACTCGGTGAGTCACCGGATAAAAGCTTAACTTTTTCCTTAGAAGAGTGTTGAGATGAATTATCAGATGACAAAGAAGAAGATGAGCATTCATCTGAAGATGACATTTTGAGACTGGGAATGTAATCTTGCAACATATCAGCAACATCTTTATATCTTCTTAAATAGAGTAAAGATCGAGCCTTTAACTCGAGAGCTGTCTCAGATTTTGGTGAAAGAGTCAAGGCAGCATCAAGAAGATTAACAGCAGCAGCGAGTTCACTTGGTTCTTGTGTTGTTATTAGATATCTTGCATCTTTCACATACTTATCAACTATCTGCATATATACACAAATAACGTTAATGGGTGTTCAAGGAAAGTGATCAATGATGTAATGTAAATTTAACATAATGGTGCAAATTTGATTAATGGGAAATCAAGAAAGTTCAAGAAATATATGAATATCGCATAAAGATTGAGTCTTGGTACAAATTTGATTAATGGGTCATTAAGAAAGTTCAAGAAATATATAATTATGACATAAAGATTGAATTTTTATGCAAATAAATCAAATAGGTGGTAATATTATTATCAAACAAATAGTGATAATATAGCATAAAGGTAAAATCTTGATGCAATAAAATTCATGGGTTGTGTTACAATGTTGAAGAAATTAAAAAAAAAAGTAGTATTGATGAAGGGTTAATTAGTTGTTGTAACCTTCTTGTTAGTAAGGTACCATGGCTTCTTGTCTGTACAAGAAGATGGAGATGAAGGCATAGTGGATGCGCAAAGATCAACCATTAAATCTCTCACTATGTATGTATATGTGTGATAATGTGAATGAAGGAGAAAAAGAGAGTAGAGATGGAATGGGGATTGAGATTTAAAATGCAATAGCTGGTTGAGAGAGAGAGAGAGAGAGGTGTGAGAGAAGAAAAGGAGGGATATAAAAACAGAAAAGTGACAGCAAGGAAAAGCTTTGAGCCTTGTATATCATAGCTGGCACTTGTAGATTCTCTCTCTAGTCCTAGAACTGTCTACAAGGCCTACTTCTATATCTATATACTGGGCTAGCCTCCAACCTTCCCCCATTAATTTCATTTGCCTATTTACTGCCTGGTAAAATGAGAGATAATTTTGGTCTTGTTACCTATCTACGGGTTTTTCACTTCTTTGTCAGATATGGGGGGTCAAGATAAAGGCGGTAATAAATTGTGCCCCCAGAAGTTGCCCATCTTCTATTCACACTCGTCAATCAACATTCATTACACGTAATTTAAATTTATTACCAGTAATTTTGAGTATTTATGTTTTGAGTATATCAAGATTTATAAACACGAAAGTAAATATTAATATTAATAATATATATAAATTTATTCTAGCTTACATGATGCATATGTATTTTTAATACATTTTTTAATTATTTTTAAAATTTTACAAAAAAATTTAATGAACGTTCCGTCAAATCAATATATATAATTTCTTAAATAACTCGTAATTCAAATAATCTTGAAATAAATCTTATCATTTTCCTGAATAAAACAAACTTGCAACAATCAACTATTATCGGTTTTTAGTACATGAGAAATAATATCAGGCATGCTGGCATACATTTAATATACAAATTTTACTGTACTCTCAGATGGAAGAACAAGCTTAGCTAACATGGAATTCCTGGGTTTTAACAAAATGAATACAGTCGAACACAAAGTGTTCCCAATAAAACATCACTTGGATATCCATCACATGCGGTCACAAGGCACTTCGTACCAATTTAGAACACATTAATTTTATTTTCTTTTTATGATTATCGAATCTATTTTCAAGTGTATCTTTTAATTTTTTTTAAATTGTGAAAGATTACTTAAATATGGGTCAAATTCACCATTTAAAAAGTCAAATGAGTATTAAAAATGTAGTTTATTAAAATCATTATTTTTAAATTTTGGAATATGCAGGTTTATAAAAATTAGGCTTAATTTTTTTATTTTATCGTAGATAACCCGCACCCGCTACCCTTCGGGTGCGCACTAGATAAACCTTACGGACTCACGCAATAACCTGCAAATCACTTGAACATTAATTTCACATTAACCACTCAAGTTTAATTTAACAAACATATCAATTATCGTGCAGATCATAGAAATATTAATAATATGCACCTAGACCTTCTCCTCCTATAAAGTAACCGAAAATTTGAAAAGTGAATATCACTCGACCATTTTAACTTTTTTTACTCATTTTATTATTTGTACACTTTTTTACTATCAAACTCAAATAATATTTTTATATATGTATCAATTAATTTTACAATTATATAAAAATTGTATAAATATATTTTACCAATAAATACACACGCTGTAAGTTAATAGAACAAATTTTAAATTATATATATATACACATATATATATGTTACATATATTTAATTTCGGATTTGAATATTCCAGATTCCGATACGGATAACATCAATTTTCTTTCGGATGCGAATGATATCCGTATTTTTTGGATACGAATGCAAATATTTTGAACGGATCTCGGAATTTATTTTCACAACCCTACTTAACCTTATTCTCTCACAACCTAACACAACCCCTTACTATCGAAATTATTTGGATATTCATACATCTTGCACTAAAATTATCCCTAAATATAATTAAATCTACAAATAGTTCAAATCAGTAATTATAAGGAACCGAATATTTAAATAAATATTAAATAATAAATAGTTCTACAAGACCAAAGTGAAAATTAAAGGTAGCTAACATAGTCCTAACTCCACCTAATTACCTACAAGAAAATAATATGACACGAGTTAAATGCTCATTACTTATTGTAGTCCACGCTATAAGAAAAATGTTAATTCGCGACTAACTTTTAGCGACCGCCAGCAGTTACTAATAACTATATGCAACTGACTCTTGTCGCCCCTATCATAAAAATATACAAAAATTGAACAAGGCAACAAAACACCACTAAGAACCATTCATTCGGCTCCCTCATGGTCATGGCCGAATGAAATGAAAGGGAAATGGCCATTAAAAACAAGAGCTTCACTCTCATGACTTGGCATTTCACCATTCCTTGTAGTTCTCTCAATAATACAACCTTAAATTCATGAGAATCAAGATTGCATTTTGAGTTCTAGTTAAAACTATGACATGCAAGATCAAAACTTAAACTTTTCACTCTAAACTTTTTAAAATATATATGAACAACATGTATGGAGTAAGATTACTTGAATATAAGATGAATGTTTGAGTGAAAGAATGAAGAAAAGAAGGGGATGGGGGGCCTCGGCTATGGAAATTGCCGAGAGGGAGGAGGAACCGAGTGGGGAGGGAGGAGAAAAAGGGAGGGTGCAGTATGGAGTGGGGTGAATGATCACAACACCTTGCATTTTGGTTTTTATGATTTTGATTGACTAAAAGAAGTGAGTGGAAATGAGAATTGACAAGAATAACCTTCCATCATACTTAGGTCATTTTGCATGCAAGGACAAAGAGGTAATTTGGCTAGCAAAATGAGAGTTAGTGGGGTTGGAATAGTCTTTTTAGCCCTTTAGTTGAATGGGAGGGTAGTTGCATGTAAGGATACTCATGTAATTTGCTAATTACTTAACAGCTAATTTTCAAAGATCTATTTTTATAAAATAAAATAAAAGTTCAAAAATTATAAAATTAATACCACAAAATAACTTGTATTTTTAGAAATTTTATGAGATCACTTTTGAAATTTGTGAATGAAATAGTTTTTAAAGATAATTTTCCATGGTAAAGAATATTCTTTATAAATCAAAAATAGGAGCACTTAATAAAACTATCGCTTTGAAAAATTCATATTTTGGGTAAAGCAATTTATAATGCAGCAAATTACATTCACACATATGTACGATCAATAAGTATATTTATAATCGACTCAAATATTAGACAGAGTTCACAATTATATTACACAAAATGCCGGTCGTAACATCCATATTACGGCTCCACCTCCCAAACTAAAAACATATCCCGAAGTGGACTTTCTCTTATCATTATCTGTCTGGAAATCTGAATCGGTATATCCCGGAGGCGAAAAATCTGAGGACTTGTAAACTAACATATACTACTTAGTCCTACGCAGGTACTTGAGTATTTTTTTACAGCACTCCAATGTTCTTGTCCTGGGTTTGACTGGTATTGGCTAACCATGTCCACGATAAAACAAATATCAGGCTTCGTACATAACATAGTATACATTAGGCTTCCACATGCCGAAGCATTAGGAACTGCCTACATGTTCTCTATCTCCTTAGGTGTCGAAGGGCACTGATTCTTTGATAGAGAAACTCCATGTCTGAAAGGTAAATTACCCTTCTTAGAGTCCTGCATGTTAAAACGAGCTAATACGTCATCTATGTAAGGCTCCTGAGATAAAGCCAACATCTTTTTCTTGCGATCCCTTATAACTTTGATCCCTAGGATGTATGTTGCTTCACCTAAGTCCTTCATTTCAAATTATTTGAATAACCATGCATTTATTAAAGACAACATCTTAACATTGTTTCCAATGAGTAAAATGTCATCAACATATAGCACTAGAAAAGCCATTTCATTTCCCTCACATCTCTTATACACGCATGCTTCACTTGGATTTTGATCAAATCCATATGTCTAGACTTCCTAATCAAAATGAATGTTCCAATACCTAGAAGCTTGTTTAAGTCTATAAATAGATCTCTTAAGCTTACATTCAAGATGCTCTTGACCTTCCTTAATGAATCCCTCTGGTTGCTTCATATAGATGGTTTCTTCAAGACTTCCATTAGGGAAAGCTGTCTTGACATCCATTTGCCAAATCTCATAATCGAGATGAGTTGCTATAGATAAAAGAATACGGATTGACTTAAGCATGACCACTGGAGAAAAGGTTTCCTCATAATCGATACCTTCTTTCTGAGTATACCCTTTCGCAACAAGTCTTGCTTTCCAGGCTTTCACCTTTTTATCTGATAACCTCTTTTTCTTGTAGATCCACTTACATCCAATAGGTTTTATACTTTTGGGTGGTTCCACGAGCTCCCATACCTGATTAGAATATATTGATTCCATCTCAGATTCCGTTACCTTTTGCCAATGATATGCATCTTTATCTTGCAGTGCATATTTGTATGTCCGGGGATCATCATCATGTTCACCAGAGACCAAGTCCGAAGACTCTCCCAAAAACATGAATCTATCAGGCTGTTGAATAACCCTCCCACTACGACGAGGTACTGGTGTGGTATTAGTGACAGGTTCTGCATTTTTCCGTGGCTGTTCTACTTGTACTATAACTTTCTGGGTATTATCTGTCCCTCCCACTAAATCCTCTAAAACGACACTACTCATGGGTTTGTGATTCATTATATTGTCTTGCTTTAAGAATCTAGAATTGGTGCTAACAATGACATCCCGATTCTTCGGACTATAAAATAAATAACCTTTCGTTCCCATGGGGTAGCCTACAAATAACCTTACTTCTGTACGAGATTCTAACTTAATCACGTTCTTGTTCAGCACATGTGTTGGACAACCCGATATCTGAATGTGTCTTAGACTCGGTTTGTCCCCGGTCCACAATTCTAAGGGGGTTTTAAGAACCGATTTAGAAGGTACTAGGTTCAGAAGATAAGCTATTATTTCTAAGGTATGTCCCCAAAAAGACTTGAGTAAATCCGAATAACTCATCATCGATCTAACACTCTCTAAAAGAGCCTGGTTCCTTCTCTCTGCTGCACCGTTTTGTTGGGGTGTGCTTGGTGCATTTAACTGGGATTCTATCCCATTTTCTGATAAATATTCCCTAAATTCTCCAAGCAAGTATTCGCCATCATGATCTGATCGTAGTGACTTGATACTTTTATTAAGTCGCTTCTCCATTTTAGCTTTGTACTCTTTAAACTTCTTAAAGCACCCAGACTTACAGCGCAACAAATAAACGTACCCATATCTAAAATAATCGTCAATGAATGTGACGAAATACTCATAACCACCTCTTGCTTGGATATTCACGGGTCCACATAAATCAGTGTGAACCAATTATAACACTTCTTTGGATCTATTCCCCTTTTCCTTGAAAGGCCTATTAGTCATTTTACCTTCCAAGCAGGATTCACAAACTGGAAATGGCTCCACTTACAATGAGCTTAAAGGCCCGTCTACTACCAGTCTTTGAATCCTCCTCAAGTTAATATGACTCAATCTCAAGTGCCAAAGATATGTTTGGTTCAAATTAGAAGGTTCCTTTATTTTAGTAGAGGTAGAAGACGTGTTGTTAAATTCCCAATATTGTAGTTACAGTGCAGGTTGACTATGATTTATTATATACAAATTGTCTTGCAATGTACCAGGACATATAATTAATTTATTCATCATAATAGAAATATTACGATCCAAACAAACTTTATAACCATCCATAGCAAGCTTAGAAACCGAAATTAGATTCCTTCTAAAAGAAGGTACATGAAGACAATTATTGAAAACCAAAATCCTATTAGAACCAAAAGATAAATGAATAACTCTTACTGCAAATACTACTACTTTCGTAGCATTCCCCCTGAACACGTATATCTCACCATCTCTAAGCATTCTGGATAGCCGGAACCCCTGCATAGAATTACAAACATGATCAGTGGCTCCTGTATCTACACACCAAGTGCTAGTAGATATAACCACTATATATGTTTCTATAACTAGAGAAAGACATACCAGTATTTTTTGTCTTCTTAGGAAGAGGACAATCCTATTTCCAGTGACCTGACTGCTTGCACCTAAAGCACTTTCCCCTAGGCTTTTTCACACCACCATGAACTCCCACTGCATTCACAGCTTTCTGTGTCTGATCCTTTTTCTTCTTCTTCATACCTTTCGGCTTAGAGGAAGAACATTTCTCAACCACATTTACTTGAACACCCTGCCGAAATAATCCTTCAGCTGCCCAAATTTCTGTCAGAAGTTCTGCAAGACTATACAACCTCTTATTCATGTTGTAATTCAAGCAAAACTGCTCAAAACTCTTGGACAAGCTCATAAAGGATAATGTTAATATGGTTTTCCCCGTCAAGTTCAGCACCAAAGATCTCTATCTCATTCAGATATGACATCATCTTGAGAACATGATCCGTTATAGGCGTTTCTTCAGCCATCTGAGTGTTCATTAAAGCTTTCATGGTTACTTGCCTAGTAGTCCTATTCTGATCTCCAAAAAGTTCCTTGAGATAAAAGAGCATATCCGCAGCAGTGGCCTTAGACTGATACTGATGCTGCAAAACACCTGACATTGCTGCCAGAATGTAACATCACGACATCTCATTAGCCTTAATCCACCGCCTATAATACTCATTCTCAACTTCAGGAGCATCAGCAGCAGGCTGATCTGGCTTGGGTTCATAAGTGCAAAACTTGTACTCCTCAGTAGTCAACACAATGTCCAATTTTTTTTCCCATTCAATATAGTTAGGTCCGGTAAGTTTGTTATCCTTAAGTATGGTGAATAGTGGATTAAAGCCATTGTATCCTGAGAATCATGCATAAAAAACATCACATAACACATAAATAAAGGGTGCATTAAATATTAAGACCTATTGGTTCCTCTAACAAATATTAAAAGTAATGCACTAACATTTAAACACCATAAGTTTCTGTTACGCCACGATGTGTGACATGTATACCACCTAAATTTATTTAAATGTTACTTCGGTCGTATTACTAAACAATACTCCACGTTGGGGTGGTCTATATTATTTTTCATAGCTAAGTGTATACCATCATTAAATCTTAAATTATTCATAATTATACCAGATGCCACTATTTGATATCTTAAATATGGTTAATTCGCAGGTCTCGAAGAATTCACAACTACCCGATTCCTAGCCAGAATTCGCCATATTTAATATCACAAGGGTATCCTATAATTATTCGAAATCTATGAAACTTGGTATGCCACGATGGGTGGCATGTATAACTTCCAATATTCGTTATTAATTTAAGAAGTTTGTTCTAGAAATTTCTTTAACATTCTCGACACCATAAATTACATGCCACGATGGGTGACATATATATAATTTATATTTGTCTTTATGTTAAATTACATACAAATAATAATGGAGACCATGGGATTTAATTTCATATTAATTCCCTCTCCCACTTAGTATTTACTTTGAGGATTTTAATCTAGATGCATCTTCTTATGCTATTTCTTCGAATTCCACATGTATAATGTCAACAACAAAGAACACATAATATAGCAGCATACTCTCATGATTCAAGCATTAATTAAAACATTCCTATGTCCATGTCATTCTAGCATGCTAAGGGTTAGTATCACATGGCATAACAACACAGACAAGAAACACATAGTAGCAATAATCAAGATAAGCAGAAATTATGTGAAACAAAATAAAACACATCCACTATTATGGCCCCGGAAAATTAGCTTCGAATTCATCCTTCGAAAAATTGTTGAAATCTTCAAGAGCTCGATTGAAGGCCTAAACAGCCTCAAAATGACTTAAAAACTGGGGCAATAGATCTTCTGAACAATTGTAGCATGTTCATCTAGTTCTTTCATTTCCGAAAAGGTATTGTAAGCCCAAATCGGACATTGTATTTAAAATCTGCAGTGAAAATAACGAAGCTCCCCGAAAACAGAATGTAGCAGCGGAAAATTTCTATTTCTCGCAGCTTCGTTGATCAAACAATTATATACAACTTAATATAACTGAACAAGCTTATTCTATTACATCAGTTCATAACCTTAAACAATTACAAATTGAGATTATAAGATTACAAAACCAGAATAGGAAAAACTACGGCGCAAGCGATTCAAGTCCACGTCTTCTACTGTATTCCCTGATTCTCCTTGGACGAAGTGTGGGTTTCGATCTCCCAAGGTGTGCCTCTCCATAACGCTCCGAAAATCCAAAACCCTAGCTGGCTCCTTGAGAAAAATGACTGCCTCTCTCAAACCCTAAGAACTGATTTCGTTTTTGTGTGTCTTGCCCTAGCATTAGGAGAATGAAAATATTTATAGGCTACAGTAGGGATCAAGGACCATTAGGTCGGGCCTTCCAATAGTATTATGGGCCAAGCCCAATGTCATTAAATATTAATTCAATCCACTAAATAATTAATATTTGCACTACCTTTCCTAATTCCGTAAATTAATCATTTAATTCGGCTCCCATATTAATTGCTTACTAAATTCCCCATGTATAAGATATTGCATGTCTGTTAATTAAATTAATTTATGACAATTAATTTAATCAATATCTTTTATCCTTGATCATCCACTCAACTTTATAATTATGCAAGAAAAAATCTGCCTACAGGACTAAAGCATATTTATCTTTATGAGCTTTCAAGAGGACATCATCACCCGAATATATATTTCGGACACAGTTTTCTTTTATAGTTAATATCACACTCTATATATAATGTCATTTCCCAACACATAAATACGTAATTTAAAATAAATTACTTAATGTATGAATCAAGGAAAGTGCATTAAATACAAGTGTCAATCACTATATCCGGATTAAGAACCTAAGCAATAATAATATCATAGAATCTTAGTTCTTCTTTATTGTCATAATAAAATAAACAATTATTCTACTATTTTGATCCCGTTCAATATACACAAAGTGTACAAGTATTATTCAATAGTCAAGATATATTATTTCTAAATAATACTTCAGCCGTTCCAGTGTTTGTCTAACACCACTTAGACTGTGAACCTTTATTATATTATATAAGGAGTTTGACAATCTAATCTTCTGCTATCCCATTTGATACTAGATTGTCTACAATATATATTATACAGACAATTTGAAAACATGCATTCAAGATTCTCAAATGATTATTATAATAGTATATACTTCAAAGTTCAAATGAATAGTTCGGTATAAACCCTAACACACAATGCCTATGAATGTCATGCCTGCACAAAATTTGAATGAACAATTTGCTAATATGCCATTTGCACAAAATCCTTACTATGCTGCATTTAGTATGCCTCAAATGCCATTTAGCATGCAATACCGGAATAACATGTTTGCACAAAATATGCCATTTCATGTTAATCAACCTGTGCATGATAATTCTGCTAATGTGAATGGTATCACTTGATTTTTACAAGCAATGTCATCATTGAAGAAGTTGCTCTAGTGGATGGACTCAAACATAATCTTTTGAGTGTCAGCCAGCTTTGTGATAAGGGAAACTCAGTAACATTCAATTCTGAGGCATGTGTTGTTATATACAAGAAGAACAACAAAGTGGTTCTCATTGGAGTGAAAAAAGGAAACGTGTATCTAGCTGACTTCGCATCAAATACAAATTCTATTACTTGTCTTTTCAATAAAGCAAGTCAAGATGAAAGTTGGATATGGTAAAAGAAATTGTCCCATCTGAACTTTAAGATCATGAATGAACTAGTCAGGAAAGATCTTGTAAGAGGCATTCCTCAAGTTGAGTTCTCAAAGATGGTTTGTGGGATGCCTGTTAGAATGGAAAATTAATCAAGGTATCATTCAAAAAGAAGCTTGAATCTATAATTGAAGAACCTCTACAACTACTGCACATGGATTTGTTTGGACCAGTCAATGTGTTGTCAATCTCAAAGAAAAGATACTGCCTAGTGATTGTTGATGATTTTTCAAAGTTCACTTGGACATATTTTCTCAAATCTAAAGATAAAGCTAGTAAAATCATTATCAATCATATAAGGCAAGTCAACAACCATCTCAAGGTTAGAAGAATCAGGAGTGACAATGGAACTGAGTTCAAGAATTCTGTTATGAGGTTATTTTGTGAAAAAAATGGGATCATGCATGAGTTTTCAGCAGCAAGGACTCCACAACAAAATGGAGTAGTGGAAAGAAAGAACAGATCTCTTATTGAAGCTGCAAGGACAATGCTAGAAGAATCAAAGCTGCCAACTTACTATTGGGCTGAGGCTGTAAATACTGCATGCTACACTCAGAATATTTCTTTGGTTAATCAAGCAAAATGCATGACTCCTTATCAATTATTCAAGAATAGGAAGCCAACACTAAACTTTCTTCATGTCTTTGGATGCAAATGCTATATTTTAAGGAATCAAACTGAGTGTATTCAAGAATATGAAGCCAACACTAAACTTCCTTCAGAAAGTTTGATGTCAAAGCAGATGAAGGTACTTTTGTTAGGTATGCAGTTGGAAAAGCATACATAGTCTACAATCTAAGAACCAATATTATTATGGAATCTGTACATGTTGTGTTTGATGATAAGAAGATTGAAGGACTGCAAGATGAAGGTTTCCATGAAAGCCTCAAATTTGACAATGCTGAGATGAACTGTGATGATAGTGATGATGAAAGTGATCAAGAAATAATATCTAAGGATAATGCAGAAAATTTAACGACAAATGAAGCACACAATTTAATATCCGTCGAGAGACAAAGTGCATTATTCATTGAAAGACAAACTGCATCATCTGTCGAAAGACAAAGATCAACATCCGTTGAGCCATCAATAAGAGTTGAAAGTCAAAATGGATCATATACAGAAAGGACCCTAACTTCAAGTCAAAGATCTACAAACTCAGGGGGAGTTTCTTCTAATCAAAACTCAGTCACATATTAAGACAACTTTGAGGCCTCTTCATCTAGAACTAATCTACCACAACAGAGAAAATGGACCAGAGATCTCCTATTTGAACTAATTATTGGTGATGCAACTATAAGAGTGCAAACCAGAAAAGCAACTCAAGAAGAATGTCTATACAATAGCTTCCTGTCTCAGGAAGAGCCTAAAAAGGTAGAAGAAGCTTTGTTGGATCCTGATTGGGTTTTAGCTATGCAGGAAGAGCTAAACCAATGTGAAAGGAATAAGGTATGGAAGCTAGTACCTAAACCTAAAGGCAAAAATCCTATTGACACCAAGTGGGTATTCAGAAACAAGATGGATGAAAATGGCATAGTAGTCAGGAACAAAGCTAGATTGGTTGCCAAAGGCTTTTGTCAACAAGAAGGAATAGATTTTGATGAGACATTTGCTCATGTTGCAAGACTTGAAGCCATCAGAATTTTTCTAGCCTATGCAGCCCATGCCAATTTTTAGGTCTATCAAATGGATGTTAAAAGTGCATTTCTGAATGGAGATTTGGAGGAGGAAGTCTATGTCAGTCAGCATCCTTGTTTTGAAGACCCCAACTTTCTAGATTATGTCTATTATCTTTTGAAAGCACTATATGGTTTGAAGCAAGCACCTAAAGCCTGGTATGATACTTTGTCAAAGTTCCTTTTAGAAAATCACTTCACAAGAGCAACTGTTGATAAAACTCTTTTCTTTAGAAATGTTAATGGCTCTAGTATACTTGTTCAGATTTATGTAGATGATATTATATTTGGCTCTACAAATGAGAAACTTTGCAAAAAGTTTTCCAAATTGATGCAAAGTAAGTATGAAATGAGCATGATGGGAGAACTAACTTACTTTCTTGATTTACAAGTTAAGCAAGTTAGTGATGGAATATCCATTAGTCAAACCAAATATATTAATGATCTTTTAAAGAAGTTTGACTTAATGGATTGCACATCTGCGAAAACTCCCATGGCCACTGCCACTAAACTTGAATTGAACACTACTGAAAAGTATGTGGACATTTCAAACTATAAAGGCATGGTTGGCTCACTTTTATACTTAACAGCTAGTAGACCTGATATAATGTTTGCTACTTGTCTTTGTGCTAGATTTTAACCTGATCCTAGAGAATCTCATTTAGTAGCTATTAAGAGAATTTTCAGATATCTCAATGGAACACCAAAATTTGGCATTTGGTATCGTACAGATTCTGGTTTTGATCTAATTGGTTATTCAGATGCAGATTATGTAGGTTGTAAAATTAATAGAAAAAGTACAGTCTGTCAATTTCTAGGAAATAAGCTAGTGTCCTGGTTTAGTAAGAAACAAAATTCAGTCTCTTCTTCTACAGCTGAGGCTGAGTACATTGCTGTTGGTAGTTGTTGTGCACAGATTTTATGGATGAAGAATCAACCATTAGACTATGGTCTACTTGTGGACAAGATCCCAATTTTTTGTGACATGTAAGTGCCATTGCTATTACTGAAAATCTAGTACAACATTCAAGGGCCAAGCATATTGACATCAAGTACCACTTCATTCGAGAACATGTCATGAATGGTATTGTGTAACTTCATTTTGTTCCAAGTGAGAAGCAACTTGCAGACATCTTTACCAAGCCACTTGATGAGTCCACCTTCACTAGGTTGGTAAGTGAGTTAGGTATGGTTAATTATTCCTAAATTCTTTTGTTGTCTAAGCAACTTGTTATGCAGCCAAAAGAAAATTTGTTTTTTCTTGTGAAGATGAAATTTTGGCTAAGTAAAAATTTACATCTCGACAGATGTTCATTATCCGTTGAAAATGAATATCCGTTGAATTTCATAATCTGTTGAAAATCAAATATTTTTCTGGGTACTTTTTATCTCGATAGATATCTGTTTAATCTTCATCCGTCGAATTGCTTTAATCATAGCCGTTAATTTTATTTCTTATCCGTCGAATATACTTATAGTCTGTAAATATATCTCCATGGATAACCTCTACAATTTCTACAGTTTATTTCATTTTTAAACGACTATTTTAGGCAAATTTTATTGGGTACTTTATTGTCCTTTTTAATTTTTACTTGTTTATTTCTGAGAAAGTATAAAAGCCCACTTTCATTTTTCATTTTAAATTTATCTTTATCAAAGCAATTTTACTCTCTTTGTCTCCAAAGCAAAAACCCCTTTCTATATAACTACTTCTAATCACAGAAATGACACTTGTACTCAAAATCACGTCTCAATCAGGAATTGTGTATGAAAAGAATAACTTTGTAGAACTGGTAAAAAAGGAGATTGCTACTTCCGAGGACTATCACAAGATGATGGACTTCATTCGAAGTTACAAACTAAGTTATGCAATGTTTGAATCTCCTGTTATCTACTGTGAGGTTGTGCAGGAGATTTGGACTACGGCAGTGTACAACTCAAATGATAAGATCATTTCCTTCTCTCTCAAAGGTAATGACTATTGCATTAACTGTGATGGAATTAAATGTTGCTTTAAATTTCCCGAAAACAACACACTTGTCCCACACACAGAGATAGAGGTGAGCAACATGCTTGTTTCTATGGGTTATTCTCTTAATCCTGCCAAGTTAGGTGAGGTTAGGAGAATGGGCCTTAGAAAAGAATGGAGCTTTCTCTGTGACTCTTTTGTTAAATCTTTTTCAGGAAAGATTAGCAATTTTGATGCTGTTAGTTACTCTATTATTAACATGCTTTACATACTTTTGAGTGATAAGCACCTCAGTTTTAGCACTTCTGTCATGTATGAATTAGGGTATAAGTTAGGAGACATTAAGAAGAGGTCTAAGAACATATACTATGCTAGATTTATTATGATGATAGCAAACCATGTGTCTAAGACCTCTTAATTGAGAATCCTACAAAAAAACTATATTGTTGGGTTCAAGAAAAGAGGATTCTTGCTGATCTTAACACGAATAATCTCCACAATGACATGCCTCTCAACTACTTTCCAATCATGGAGGCACCTCAAGTAAGTGAGTTAAATGTTTCTATCTCTTCTCTTTCCCAACCTATAATTTCTTTACAAGCTACTGTGGCTATGTCATCTGTGATAGTAACCCAACAGATGCCTACTCAAGCCACAAAATCCAAAATTTCTAAATCCAAGTCAAAGAAACTCCACTCTAGTTCCTCTAAAAAGAAACTAGTTTCAAAAACTACCAAAACACAAGAGGGGAGTGTGAAGGGTGGTGAGACAGATGAGGGACAGGGTGAACATCAAAGAAACCCTAAGGATAAGGAGAGTGAGGTTTCTGTGACCCAATCCAGCAACAGTACAGTTTACCAACAAACTGTTGTGCTTAATAAGAAAATAAGATCATTACTAATTGCATCCTCCCAAAAGGATGTGATTATTGAAACAAGCACTCAACCAAGAGCACATGCCAAAAGGGGAAGGGACACAGACCAAACTCATACTTATATTAGAAAGAAGAAATCTAAACCTATGGGGGAGTCATAGGGTACACACACAGTGCCAACTACAGTCAAAGACTCAGTTACTGCACCATCACAAAGTCAGATTGATGTGGCTCCAATAAATGTGGACTCACTACCAAAATCTCTCATAATTGAAACACCTCAAACACAAAATTCTCCCACAAACTCACTAGATGTGGACATGATAAACACATCAATTCCTGATTCTCCATCTTTAACTCTCATGGAGGAGCCAAAATCTCAAGCAAGTGAGCATAATCTTTTGGATGATTTGTTGGCTCACTTGCCATTTCTTTTCGATTCTACTGAAAAATCTGTGTATAATCTCAAATCAATCACCACAGATTCTACAGTAGTCTCAACTCCTCACTCTGCCATTTCTACGCTCTCGACGGATATTCCTCATCCGTCGACTAGTGATTGTCTCTCGACGGATAAGCTTCACAATAATTATCCGTCGACATTCACAACTACTATTTTGATGGATGTTCCTCATCTGTTGGAAGTCTCTACACAACTTAAAATTCCTACAAATGTTACAAGTGTAGATGACTTAGTGGTTGTTCAATCACTAATAGGATTGAGGGAAGGGAGTGAACTGAGTGAGAGGCTGAGTTGCTCTCAAGCAAAAGGAGAGGAAATGAGTGACCAAATACATGCTATTTCTTCCAGCATGGCAAAAGTGAGCGAGATGAGTCCCACCTTAGATGGTGAATGTAACGACCGAGGAATTACGCTTGTATTATATTATAATAATGATAAATTATGTGTATTATTATGTGGTTAAATGTGTTAAGTCGTTAAACCCTAACTGCTATGTGATATGTGTTGGTTGTTTTGATCCAAACGTGTTTTGGATATTTATTGAGCATTTTATCATCAGTTATATATATATTATATCAAAACCTGTACAGCTCAAAACTATATTTTAAAAGCCCGTATTTCAAACAAAATCATTGGCCCTATTTTGCCAAAAATGCCCTATCCCATATCGCTATTCTGAACCCCTAAACGTTTTACAAATTTACCTTTTTCGCGAAAAACGACTTGAACGGACCCCTTCGGGTACCAAAAGCCCCACAAAAATCACATTTTTATTTTTATATGATCATGAAATTATCATATATCATTTTTCTTTGCATTTTTGTAATATTCACAATTTTTGGGAATTTTTGACATTAATTTTGTATTTATTGGATATTTAAAAATTCATTATTAATACCCAGAAATTATAAAAATTGGGGCCAAATATTTTTATTAGAGGTATAATTAGACCCTTAATTTTATTTAGGGGTATTATTTTCATTAGTATAAATACCTGTTTTATTATTAATTATTCATTAATTAATTGTTAAAAAAATCAGAAAATAAAAATTAGAAAGTGTGGGTGAAGTTTGTGTTCTTGAAGAAGGGAGAAGATCAAACTGTGATTTTGGGAGATTTACTAATCCACTGAAAACGCTCGAGTAACCAATACAATCCTTGTGAAGAGACGAATCTATTGATACTAATATCAACAACTGAGGTTTGTTTAATCTCAAAATCGATTTTTATGTTCTTGGCATGAATTTCGATTTTTGATTTTGAAGAATCATTTGATTGTTTGGATTATGTAGTTAGTTTCGTTGTAGTCTTAGGAGTAATCAGGTATTTTTATTATGATTTTACAACCCCTGAATCGATATGTCGAGTTCTTGAGTTTAACTATTTTTGATTTTGTTTTTTTTTAGATTTATATATGTTTTTGCTCGCGATTGATGTTAGAAAGTAATTGTAGAACTCTGTAGCTTTAATTTGACACCGGAATCACGCTGTTTGGTTTTGTATTCGTCAAAAACGATTTCGCCGGCCATGGAGTTGAAGGTCGCCGATTTTGGATCGGTTTTCGCCGGGAAAGATGAGACAGGCGACGGGGAAGGAGGAGAATGGCAGGGATGAATGGCTGGGATGGTGAGGAATTGATTTACAGCAGGAACGAGTCGAACCACACGGTTTTTGGTCAGGAATTGGTATCGCCGGAGTTGGGCTCCGGTGGCCGGAACTTCGCCGTGTTCTGGAAACGTGAAGAACACCGGCGGGTGTTCTTGCCAACCCGGATCCGAACCGGTTGGGTTTTTATTTGACCCGGAGTTGATCCATATAACCCTAACCCTGTTTCTGTTTTCATGTTTCTGGTTTTTTTTATTTTTATTTTATTTTTCTAAAATCAGAAATTAGTTTTAGTAATTCTAAAAAATAAATAAAAATCAGTTTTAAATTTTGAAAAATATTATAATTAATTTTTAAATTATTTTATTAATTTTGAAATTCGAATTTAATTATTTAATTAATTATTTAATTATTTATCTAATTATTTATTAGTTATCTAAGTAATTACTAATTAGGTAATTAATTAATAATTAGGTAATTAATTAATAAATAAGGATTAAATAATATGATTAATAATCCGATAATTAGTTAATATTACGAGTAACTTGTATTCATACGAGTAGTGATTCGATAATGAGAATTATTATTCGAGCAATAATTTATTCGAAGGATATCGTTTTATTCGTATCGAATAATTAAATACAGATAATTAAATGATTAATTAATCGTATAGGTATAGTAATAATAATAACAGTTCGATAATAGTCAAGAATCGCGAGTAGCTCGTATTTATACGAGTAATTAATCATTGAGTTAGATTATAATTCGAGTAATTAGTATTTATTCGATAAATAGCGTATCAGTTAGTTGTATCGATTTTTATTTATAAATAATCGATCTGATCGAGTAAGTATTATTAATTTGTAAATAATTGTAATAAATAGTAATTAATCCTAATAATTAGGGATTAATTATTTTAAAATACAATAATTATTAGTTAATTATTTAAAAATGTAATTAAGGATTATTTAATTATAATTAATTATTAATTAATTAAATCTTGTTTAATTAATAATAATTCAACCGTTAATCTGATTTGAGCGAAACGAAGACCCCTAGACTCAGAAAAATGAAACGAATCCAATAAAAATAATTGTGAGTTATAATTTCCTCTAAAAGAGAATGGTTTGGTGATAATTAATAGTTCGTAGGCCCTAATAGGGGTATAATTTAATCGAATAATCCCGAAAAATTATAATAAAGTCAGATAAGGCTAGTTAATGCAGGTATGAGTCTAAAATCAATTCTAAAAATAATTATAAGTCTAAAAATTGATTATGTGCTTTATGTGCTATGTGCTTTATGTGATTATGTGAACCTATGTGCTATATCAATATATGTGTATATATGTGAATCAGATAGAAACGCATGGGTAGACTGATAAGGTTACGTGATATCAATTCCAGATACACGTATATAGTAAGTTATCTAAACAACTATCTTTCCATGATTGGTTCAGTGTTAGCAAGGCAGAGTAAGCTAGGGACAGAAGGCGGTGAGTTGAATCAGGTTAAGTACGCGCGAGGCAAGTTTTTCCCCTATTCTAAATTCAGAATAGTGAATTATATTCCATTTTACATATCAATTACACTTTGATAATTCTTGTTCATATGCACTGATACATATCTATTGATTCTTGTTTCTATTTCATTTCGATTCTTGATTTCTCCCAATTTATTGAATCCTCTATTCATATTCCAATATTTTTACCCTTGTTACATATATTATGATATATCCTGATGTTGAGATACATCAAAAGCATTCCGATTGTTCCGGATGCTAAACTTCGGACTGGATGGTTACGATACAGGCTGGGTTTTACTCAGACCTTTAATTAATAGGCCATAGCTGCCTGAGTACTCCTTATGTTGGTTGGATCTATACAGTTGGGTATAGATTCGCACTGTATCCTGATTGATCAGCGGGTTATAGTGCATATGTTGGTTCTTGTTTCCAGTCTTGTTCATTTAGCACTCGCCAGTATTGGCAAATTATTAATCTATACAGACTCAGATGGTTGATCAAACCAGCAGCTTATTGGTTCACTTATTTCTCTCTCTTTATACTATCTATATTGTTGCAGGCTTGTTGGCAATTTTGGCTCATCCTCTTTTATTGTTATTCCTATTGTCTTACAGTTAAGGTAGAGAATGAAACCCATCAGAACCCGCGTAGTCAAGAAGCGAGTCAAGCAGCGGGACCCTCTTATACCAAGGGTGTTCATCCCTATCCCTGAAGAGAGCTTTGAGTTATCAGATCAGGTGTAACATGATAAGTACTATTATGGTTTGAATAAAAGATGTGTGGTGAGCATGTAGATAGAATAAAGTTTTGTAATAAAGAGAGTTCTTGAGACGGATTGTTTTTATTTGGTTTGTAATAAAGTTAGTATGTGGTTCTTGTTTTCAGATCTTAACCTTAAAAGATCCTGATAGCAGTAGTTTGGGGTAATTATTCTATTTATATTCCGCTTGTGCAAGACTAATGTGTAGTTAATATTAGTAATGCCCCAAATCTATACCCCAGATTTGGAGGTTGTTACAGTTGGCATCAGAGCTTAGGTTTGACCTTTGAAAATAAGAACGTTATGGCTAAGATAAGATAGGAAAATGAGATAGGATGAGAGTAAGAATGTTAGGATTGTTTGTCTATGTGATTAGAAGTTATGAGTTTAGGATTGTGATTTGATTGTTTTTGTGTTATTATTTTTATGTATATTAGATGGCTTCTTTATCATCATCTACGGAGATGACCGAGACAGATCCAGGGGATGCACCGGTAGTAGCCCCAGTGTCAGAGCAGATCTTACCTCCATTGCCACCTGAGCCAGCACCAGAGATACCACTTCCCCCAGAGGTACCAGGTTTTGTAGATTATTTTCCATATTTTGAGCCAGAGATACCAGATTTTCCACCACTAGAGTTCCCGATGTTCGATATTCCTGACATGATTGATCTTCCGCAGTGGGAGGATTTAGAGCCTCAGATTCCTATGCCACCAGTCGAGATTCCAGAGCTGCCACATATGGAGCTAGAGGCAGAGCCGCCAGTGTATGCGCCGATGGAGCAGCCTGTCTTATTTCCTGCCCCATTAGCCATTTATGCACCTGTTCCAGGAGTTTATCAGTTTCCTTAGCCAGAGTTTATGGATGATATTATGGTGGATGGATCATTACCTTCTCGAGGTTCCAGCACTGATCTTCGGGAGCATCATACCGTGACTTACCAGCGCTTTCAGGCAGAGAGGGAGGAGAGGATTAGATGGCAGAACCAATGTAGGGAGATCCTTGGGTTGTATGAGACACAGACGGATGGTCCTGTCAGAGCATTACGACCGGATTATATACTGAGAGAGAGGCTACATCATATTCACCGGGTTAGTTCGCAGCAGCTTACTGAGTTGAGACAGCAGGATCTTAGTGCGGAGACAGCATATCGCAGAGCATTGGGACTTACCGAGGCAGTGCTAGAGGCATTGCAGGAGGAGTTGAGCCACGTACCACCAGGATTTTGAGACCAGCAGATCAATGAGTATGGTATTATGTATATTTTGTAGATAGAGGCAGCATAGTATTGTATGACTAGTGTGTATGAGTGTAGTTATTGACTTTGACCGATAGTAGTAGTAGCAGTATGACTGTTATATCATAGGTTTTTGTATCAAGCACTGACACCTGTAGCTGGTGTTCTACATATATATATACAAGATGATCTTTTGCACGTTTCTTTATTTTATTTCCAGTTATTTAAGCATTTATATTTATTTCAGTACCATTGCATATTTACAAATGTAGTTTTATTTACGATCATGTTGTATCCTTATGTAAAAAAAAATACACATCATACTATTTTATCTATTCAGTTATTTAATAAGCTGTTTTATTTTCTCAAATCGGCTGTTTTAATATATGTTTAATATACTGTTATTAAAGAAGACCATTGTTTATTTACCAGAAAGATGGCACCTAAAAGAAAAACACAACCCGATTCATCGAATGGGAACACCGAGGGCCAAAACAATAATAAACAGATGGATCAGATGTTTAATCTCATGCAACAGCAAATGTTGATGATGCAACAACAAATGCAGCAGCAACAACAGCAGTTCCAGCAACAGATGTTACAGCAAGCCGCTCATTCAGGACATCAAGTACCACCAGCAGCGCCTACGACCACTTTCAAGCAATTTCAGTCGGTGAAGCCACCGGAATTTATGGGTTCCACGGATCCTACAAAAGTGAGAGCTTGGCTGAAAGAGATGGAAAAGGCTTTTTCGTTGGTAAAGGTTGAGGAAGAGCAGAAGATGGATTTTTCTAGCTATTTCCTGAAAGGCGAAGCTAATTACTGGTGGGAATCGAAGAAAGCTTTGGAAGAAGAAGGTGTGGTGACCTGGGATAGATTCACTGATCTTTTCTTGGAGAAATATTTTCCTCGTTTTATGAAAAACCAGATGGAGATCAAGTTCCTGGAGCTGAAACAAGACAACTTATCGGTTGCGGATTATGAGACCAAGTTTACTGAATTGGCAAGGTTTGTTCCAGAGCAGGTGGATACGGATGAGAAGCGGGCCAAGAGATTTCAGCAAGGACTAGAACCATGGATTCGTAGCAGGGTAGCTGTGTTTGAATTGACAACTTATACGGCTGTTGTTCAGAAGGCTATGATTATTGAAGGAGAAAGCGAAGCAGCTCAGAAAGAGAAAGGACCAGGGAATTTTCAGAATCGTTTCAACAAAAGGCCGGGATTTCAAGCTCGAGGAAAAGTAAACTTTAGGAGGCCAGAACAAAATAACCAGAGGATGGGTAATCGACTACCTGCCCCAACTCAGCAAAGGCTTATTCGACCGCCTGTACCTGATTGCAGAACGTGTGGTAGAAAGCATACGGGAATTTACAACAAGCCAAATGTCACGTGTTTCAAGTACAAGCAAAGGGGACACTATTCTGGAGAATGTCCGATGGGAAAAGCAGAAGTTACTTGTTTTCAATGTGGGAGAAAAGGACATATCGCCAGAGACTGCAGAGGAATTGCAATGGCAGCTAGTATTCCAAGAGTGTTAGTATTACCTCCACCTCCACTACCACAGCAACATCAGCCCAGAGCAAGGACTTTCAACATGTCAATGAAGGAAGCGGTACAGAGTCCGAATGTAAATTGCAGGTACACTTCCGGTAAATTCCGTGAATGCTTTGGTATTGATTGATTCAGGAGCTACTAGATCTTTTATTTCTGAAGCTTTTATCTCTAAAATAAATTGTGAGGTACAGTGGTTAGATGAAGTGTTAATCATAAAATTAGCGAATAATGATCAGGTTGCAGTAGATCGAGTATGCCCGAGTTGTGATATTGAGATAGGAAGATGTCATTTTTCAGTTGATTTGATACCTTTTAGGTTAGGGGAGTTTGATGTTATTCTAGGAATGGATTGGCTATCTAGTAATAATGCTCAAATTGATTGTGCGAATAAGAAAGTGAAATTGCAAATTGAAGAAAATGAAACGGTAATATTTAAAGGTGAGAAGCAAAAGCAGAAATTCCTATCAATAATGCAGACGAGAAGATTGCTACGCCAAGGATGTCAAGCTTATTTAGCCTATGTACGTGATGCTAATAAGGGAAATCCAAAGATTGAAGATATTCCATTAGTTTGTGAATTTCTTGATGTTTTTCCAGACGAATTACCAGGACTTCCACCAGATCGAGAAATCGAGTTCACTATTGACTTGACGCCAGGGACCGAACCAATTTCGAAAGCTCCATATCGAATGACACCTATTGAAATGAGGGAATTAGCAAAGCAGTTGCAAGAACTTCTCGACAAAGGAATTATAAGGCCAAGTGTATCCCCATGGGGCGCGCCAGTATTGTTCGTGAAAAAGAAGGATGGTAGTATGCGACTGTGTATTGATTATCATGAGCTGAACAAGTTAACTATCAAGAATAAATATCCTTTACCTCGCATCGATGATTTATTTGATCAATTAAAAGGAGCAGCATGGTTTTCGAAAATCGACTTACGATCAGGCTATCATCAGTTAAAGATCAAGGCCGAAGATATTCCAAATACAGCATTTAGAACGAGGTACGGACACTATGAATTTCTTGTGATGGCTTTTGGATTAACGAATGCACCTGCAGCGTTTATGGATTTGATGAATCGAATATTCAAGAAGTATTTGGATAAGTTTATCATTGTATTTATTGATGACATTTTGATCTACTCAAAGACGGGAGAAGAGCATGCAGCGCATTTAAGAATGACATTGGAGATATTACGAAAGGAGCAGCTTTATGCAAAATTTTCAAAATGTGAATTTTGGTTGAAAGAAGTGCAGTTTCTAGGGCATATCATCAGCAGAGAAGGCATTCAAGTTGATCCAGCAAAGATTGAAGCTGTGTTGAATTGGGAAAGACCAAAGACACCGACAGAGGTTCGGAGTTTCTTAGGTTTGGCATGATATTATCGAAGATTTGTCAAAGATTTTGCGAAGATGGCAACACCGTTGACCAAATTAACTCGACAAAGTGAAAAGTTCGAATGGAATAGTAAATGTGAAGAAAGTTTTCAAGAGTTGAAGAATCGATTGGTGACTGCACCAGTATTAGTACTGCCAGACGAGCAAGGAAATTTTGTTATTTACAGTGACGCTTCATATCGTGGTTTAGGATGTGTGTTGATGCAACATGGTAACGTCATTGCATATGCGTCGAGACAACTTAAACCTCATGAGCAGAAATATCCTACGCATGATCTGGAATTGGCAGCAATTATATTTGCATTGAAGCTTTGGAGACATTATCTGTATGGTGAAAAATGCGAAATCTACACGGATCATAAAAGTCTGAAGTATATCTTCACGCAAAAGGAACTGAACATGCGACAACGTCGATGGCTGGAATTGATTAAAGATTATGATGTTACAATCAGTTATCATCCAGGAAAAGCAAATGTTGTAGCAGATGCACTAAGCAGAAAAGAAAGATTGAATCGGTTAACTTCATGTGAAGAATTGGTTAAAGAATTCGACAAATTGGAAATTGAGATTCGTATTCCTCATGAATCTGCAGGAACTATTTATGCTATGACTTTTCAACCAGGGTTGCTAGAAAAGATTCGCCATTGTCAAGATAAAGTGATGAGTCAAGACGACAACTTAACAGGAGAAGAGATTACAACTCAGAAAGATAATGAAGGAATTTTACGTTTTACGTCAAGAATCTGGATCCCTAACGTGGTAGAATTAAAAGAAGAAATTATGCGAGATGCGCATAATTCGAAGTATTCCATTCATCCAGGAAGCACGAAAATGTATCGCGATTTGAAGGAAAACTTTTGGTGGCCGAATATGAAGAAGGAGATAGCAGAATGGGTGAGTAAATGCTACACATGCCAGCGAGTTAAAGCAGAGCATCAACGTCCGAGTGGGTTATTGCAACCATTAGACACTCCAGAATGGAAATGGGAACATCTAGCGATGGATTTCATAGTGGGACTTCCAAGGACAAAAGCCAATCACGATGCAATTTGGGTTATTATTGATCGATTGACGAAATCATCACATTTTCTTCCAATTAATGAGAGATTTTCATTGGACAAGCTAGTGCATTTATATCTTAAAGAAATTGTGATGCGTCATGGAGTACCAGTATCAATTGTATCGGATCGAGATCCTCGTTTCAATTCAAGATTTTAGAGACAATTCCAAGAATGTCTAGGAACAAAGTTGAATATGAGTACAGCCTATCATCCGCAAACTGACGGTCAAAGTGAAAGGACAATTCAAATGATTGAAGACATATTACGAGTTTGTGCGATCGATTTTGAAGGTAGTTGGGATGAACATTTACCCCTAGTGGAATTTTCTTATAATAACAGCTATCACGCCAGTATTGGAATGCCACCGTATGAAGCATTATATGGAAGGAAATGCAGATCACCAGTGTATTGGGATGAAGTTGGAGAACGCAAGATTTTGGGTCCAGAATTAATTCAGCAGACAAAAGAAAAGATTAAACTCATTCGAAAATGAATCGAGACAGCACAAAACAGGCAAAGCAGATATGCAGACCAAGCAAGGAAGGATGTGGATTATCAGGAAGGAGAACGCGTATTGCTCAAAATATCGCCATGGAAAGGATTGACCAGATTTGGCAATAAAGGGAAATTGAAGCCACGATACGTTGGACCATTTGAGATTTTGAAGAAAATTGGGAAGGTTACGTACGAGTTAGCTCTACCACCCCATATGCAGCACATTCACAACGTATTTCATGTATCTATGCTTAAAAAGTATAATCCTGATACAAGGCATGTAATAGAATATGAACCAGTAGAACTTCAGGCAGATTTGTCATATGTAGAGCAGCCAATAAGAATTTTAGATAGGCAAGAGAGGATATTAAGAAATAAGTCTGTGTCATTAGTGAGAGTTTTATGGAGAAACCCAGTGGTTGAAGAATCAACCTGGGAGCTTGAGAGTGAAATGTTAGAAAGGTATCCTCAGTTATTTGCATAATATGATTCTGAGGACAGAATCTTGTTAAAGGGGGGGGGGGAATGTAACGACCGAGGAATTACGCTTGTATTATATTATAATAATGATAAATTATGTGTATTATTATGTGGTTAAATGTGTTAAGTCGTTAAACCCTAACTGCTATGTGATATGTGTTGGCTGTTTTGATCCAAACGTGTTTTGGATATTTATTGAACATTTTATCATCAGTTATATATATATTATATCAAAACCTGTACAGCTCAAAACTATGTTTTAAAAGCCCGTATTTCAAACAAAATCATTGGCCCTATTTTGCCAAAAATGCCCTATCCCATATCGCTATTCTAAACCCCTAAACGTTTTACAAATTTACCTTTTTCGCGAAAAACGACTTTTCCGGACCCCTTCGGGTACCAAAAGCCCCACAAAAATCACATTTTTATTTTTATATGATCATGAAATTATCATATATCATTTTTCTTTGCATTTTTGTAATATTCACAATTTTTGGGAATTTTTGACATTAATTTTGTATTTATTGGATATTTAAAAATTCATTATTAATACCCAAAAATTATAAAAATTGGGGCCAAATATTTTTATTAGAGGTATAATTAGACCCTTAATTTTATTTAGGGGTATTATTTTCATTAGTATAAATACCTGTTTTATTATTAATTATTCATTAATTAATTGTTAAAAAAATCAGAAAATAAAAATTAGAAAGTGTGGGTGAAGTTTGTGTTCTTGAAGAAGGGAGAAGATCAAACTGTGATTTTGGGAGATTTACTAATCCACTGAAAACGCTCGAGTAACCAATACAATCCTTGTGAAGAGACGAATCTATTGATACTAATATCAACAACTGAGGTTTGTTTAATCTCAAAATCAATTTTTATGTTCTTGGCATGAATTTTGGTTTTTGATTTTGAAGAATCATTTGATTGTTTGGATTATGTAGTTAGTTTCGTTGTAGTCTTAGGAGTAATCACGTATTTTTATTATGATTTTACTACCCCTGAATCGATATGTCGAGTTCTTGAGTTTAACTATTTTTGATTTTGTTTTTTTTAGATTTATATATGTTTTTGCTCGCGATTGATGTTAGAAAGTAATTGTAGAACTCTGTAGCTTTAATTTGACACCGGAATCACGTTGTTTGGTTTTGTATTCGTCAAAAACGATTTCGCCGGCCATGGAGTTGAAGGTCGCCGATTTTGGATCGGTTTTCGCCAGGAAAGATGAGACAGGCGACGGGGAAGGAGGAGAATGGCAGGGATGAATGGCTGGGATGGTGAGGAATTGATTTGCAGCAGGAACGAGTCGAACCACACGGTTTTTGGTCAGGAATTGGTATCGCTGGAGTTGGGCTCCGATGGCCGGAACTTCGCCGTGTTTTGGAAACGTGAAGAACACCGGCGGGTGTTCTTGCCAACCCGGATCCGACCCGGTTGGGTTTTTATTTGACCCGGAGTTGATCCATATAACCCTAACCCTGTTTCTGTTTTCATGTTTCTGGTTTTTTTATTTTTATTTTATTTTTCTAAAATCAGAAATTAGTTTTAGTAATTCTAAAAAGTAAATAAAAATCAGTTTTAAATTTTGAAAAATATTATAATTAATTTTTAAATTATTTTATTAATTTTGAAATTCGAATTTAATTATTTAATTAATTAATTAATTATTTATCTAATTATTTATTAGTTATCTAAGTAATTACTAATTAGGTAATTAATTAATAATTAGGTAATTAATTAATAAATAAGGATTAAATAATATGATTAATAATCCGATAATTAGTTAATATTACGAGTAACTTGTATTCATACGAGTAGTGATTCGATAATGAGAATTATTATTCGAGCAATAATTTATTCGAAGGATATCGTTTTATTCTTATCGAATAATTAAATACAGATAATTAAATGATTAATTAATCGTATAGGTATAGTAATAATAATAACAGTTCGATAATAGTCAAGAATCGCGAGTAGCTCGTATTTATACGAGTAATTAATCATTGAGTTAGATTATAATTCGAGTAATTAGTATTTATTCGATAAATAGCGTATCAGTTAGTTGTATCGATTTTTATTTATAAATAATCGATCTGATCGAGTAAGTATTATTAATTTGTAAATAATTATAATAAATAGTAATTAATATAATTAGGGATTAATTATTTTAAAATACAATAATTATTAGTTAATTATTTAAAAATGTAATTAAGGATTATTTAATTATAATTAATTATTAATTAATTAAATCTTGTTTAATTCATAATAATTCAACCGTTAATCCGATTTGAGCGAAACGAAGACCCCTAGACTCAGAAAAATGAAACGAATCCAATAAAAATAATTGTGAGTTATAATTTCCTCCAAAAGAGAATGGTTTGGTGATAATTAATAGTTCGTAGGCCCTAATAGGGGTATAATTTAATCGAATAATCCTGAAAAATTATAATAAAGTCAGATAAGGCTAGTTAATGCAGGTATGAGTCTAGAATCAATTCTAAAAATAATTATAAAGCCTTATCTCTATCTTTCAGCAACTGAACGGGAAGAGTCTAAAAATTGATTATGTGCTTTATGTGCTATGTGCTTTATGTGATTATGTGAACCTATGTGCTATATCAATATATGTGTATATATGCGAATCAGATAGAAACGCATGGGTAGACTGATAAGGTTACGTGATATCAATTCCAGATACACGTATATAGTAAGTTATCTAAACAACTATCTTTCCATGATTGGTTCAGTGTTAGCAAGGCAGAGTAAGCTAGGGACAGAAGGCGGTGAGTTGAATCAGGTTAAGTACGCGCGAGACAAGTTTTTCCCCTATTCTAAATTCATAATAGTGAATTATATTCCATTTTACATATCAATTACACTTTGATAATTCTTGTTCATATGCACTGATACATATCTATTGATTCTTGTTTCTATTTCATTTCGATTCTTGATTTCTCCCAATTTATTGAATCCTCTATTCATATTCCAATATTTTTACCCTTGTTACATATATTATGATATATCCTGATGTTGGGATAATCAAAAGCATTCCGATTGTTCCGGATGCTAAACTTCGGACTGGATGGTTACGATACAGGCTGGGTTTTACTCAGACCTTTAATTAATAGGCCATAGCTGCCTGAGAACTCCTTATGTTGGTTGGATCTATACAGTTGGGTATAGATTCGCACTGTATCCTGACTGATCAGCGGGTTATAGTGCATATGTTGGTTCTTATTTCCAGTCTTGTTCATTTGGCACTTGCCAGTATTGGCAAATTATTAGTCTATACAGACTCAGATGGTTGATCAAACCAGCAGCTTATTGGTTCACTTATTTCTCTCTCTTTATACTATCTATATTGTTGCAGGCTTGTTGAGCAATTTTGGCTCATCCTCTTTTATTGTTATTCCTATTGTCTTACAGTTAAGGTAGAGAATGAAACCCATCAGAACCCGCGTAGTCAAGAAGCGAGTCAAGCAGCGGGACCCTCTTATACCAAGGGTGTTCATCCCTATCCCAGAAGAGAGCTTTGAGTTATCAGATCAGGTTTAACAGGATAAGTACTATTATGGTTTGAATAAAAGATGTGTGGTGAGCATGTAGATAGAATAAAATTTTGTAATAAAGAGAGTTCTTGAGACGGATTGTTTTTATTTGGTTTGTAATAAAGTTAGTATGTGGTTCTTGTTTTCAGATCTTAACCTTAAAAGATCCTGATAGCAGTAGTTCGGGGTAATTATTCTATTTATATTCCGCTTGTGCAAGACTAATGTGTAGTTAATATTAGTAATGCCCCAAATCTATACCCCGGATTTGGAGGTTGTTACAGTGAATGTGAGGTTGGGAAGCCAAGGAGAGCCCTTAATGCAAGAAAAGAGAGATGTTGAGAGAAAAGCAGGTACAATATAATAATATGAAAATCCCATTGTTAGTGAGTTAAGGGATGTCAATGATGCAGAAAAGAAGTAGTTATTTCAGCAAGAATATCAAGCTATTTTAGATTCTATCTCCTTTGATGCTGAGGCATTTACTCATCCTGTTCCAGCATATCAAATTCTAGCTGGAAAGGGCAATGCGGCTGCTGAGAGGGCATTGAACTTGGTACACACAACATCTTCTATGCTGAAAGCCAAGGATGAAATCAATCCACTGCCCTCTACAGCTGGTGATGATCTTGAGTAACCATCTAGTGCTTCTGGTGAATCTAATGGAGATGACTCTCTTGGAGAGGATGCTGGGGAGGTAGGCAGGAACATAGGGGGGAAAGTAGAAACTCCAGAATGGATGTTTACAAAGGACTGCAATTATCATCACTTCAAATCCACCTTATTCAAACTCATTCGCCAAACTTAAGCTGCAATTCACGCCACAAATAGTGCCAACACCAAGAGTCTTCTACAAGAACATCTAGAGTCCCTACAGTTGCATTAAATTCAAGCTCTTCAACACCATCAAACTGTAGATGTACTGAAAAATGATATTGATAAAGTCAAGCAGGACATCTATAAGAGTCTGGATGCTAAACTTCCTGATACTACAATGACCAGTCTCAGTCAAAATCTCAGGAAAAATTATGACCTGAACAACAAAATTGAGGATCTGGGTTCAAGACTGTCAAAAGTGGAGAATTCAGTTGCTCAAATTCTCTCACATCGACAAACTCAAACTCAATTGCTACAACAATTGGTGGTTGCTCAAACTTCCAACCCTGCACAACTTGATGATAACAAAAAGGGGGAGAAATATGCAATTATTCAAGTTAGTAAGGGGGAGAATGATGTACACATACAAGTCAGCAAAGTAATTGTTCCAGCCATTACTTTCTCAAAGCCACTAGTTTTAGACAATATTGATTTGATCAACATTGCAGCAGCTGAGCTTAGGCTAAATGAACAAATGAAGAAGATTGATGAAAGGATTGAAAAGGTATTTGGTCCAATTGGAAAGTAAAATAAATTTGTGAAACACTTCACACAATTGAGATAAATTTCCATTAGTGAAATGAAGTTGGGGAGAATGGAAAAGGGTCAAACCTCAACTAAAAGACATCAAAAGGCCAATGTGATCTTGAAGCCCAAGAATCATTCCTCAAAACACTCTAGCAAGAATCCTTTGGACCTAGTCTATGCAACTCCCCAACCCGATGAGAAGAAACTGCTTCGTCACTCCATTACAAATATCAAAGATCCAAAAGACTCAGTCCTAAAGAAAAGAATAGAAAAAGTCTATAGACATGGAAAAGAAATTTATGTGATGGCTGGACATCCACAATTTATAGAAGCCAAGAAAGAAGAGAAATTGAGACTCAAGCATCAGAAAAGGCAGGCTGCCTTAGAATCTAAGAAACAAGCTGAAAAGGTTGCTACCAAATCAGAAATTCAGAAGCCTGCCACAGTGACTGAAACTGAGAAGAATGAATGTTAGATATGAATACAACATAGAGGGGGGGTGAATGTGTTTTGGCTTAAATGTTTACTTTTTGATCGACTTTGGGTTTAACAGTTGGTTGTTATCAATGATTTTGTAGAATAGATGTTAAACATAAATAACAATGCAAATATGTAAAACAAAGATCTTCAAAACTCACTTAATTTTATATTAAAAATTAAGCAGTATTTTGCTACAAAATCTCTAAGTTCTTGGTTTAGAATTTAGCTTCTTTCTTGAGAGAGAATACAATTTCTAATCTATTCAGTCCCCTCTTAAACAAAGGAACTCAGTTAACTTTATATGATAGTTAACTTTGGTTTACACAGTGAACAATAAGAAGTGCTAATCACTTTTCTAACCTGTCACTAATCACTTCTATTTAAGGGAAAAGTGAGATTTCCATATCTAGATTAGCATATCTTCATCCACTGTGTATTGGTCGATCCTCCTTTGTCAGTTAATCTTCACCATTAATCTTGCACATCTCTCAAGCTGCTTTTTGTAGACTTGTCAATCCAGCTGTATGAATTGTTTGTTGATTTGCAAACTTGGATATTGAACTGTTCTGCGATTTTGTACTTAGAGAAATTTCTTCACTTCGAGATCTCCAATTAAGCTGTAGAGAACTCAACATCTCGATAGGCATGTTGGCTTGTCAATATCTCTGAAACTTCATTGTTGACTTGACTTATCGATAACTCCGAGTTCTCTAGTGAATTTTAATTTATCGATAACTCAGAGTTCTCTAATGGACTTTGGCTTATTGATAACTCAGAGTTCTCTAATGAATGTATACTTGTCGATATCTCTGAGTTCTCGAATGGGTATCTGACTTATCGATATCTCTAATAGCATTTCCTGAGTTCTCGATAGACAATTCCTGAGTTCTCGATAGATAATTCCTGAGTTCTAGATAGGTCTTTCTGAGTTCTCGAATGACTTCTCTATAGCACTAATTCTGTGACTTGTAGAGATCTTGACTTAGAATGTTTTTCACCAAACAAAATTATTCAACTCCAAGCTTCTTCATAATTCTTCTGAGGCATGACCTTCTTAATCTTTTTCCAGATAGTATTCTTAGGCTTGACACTGTTTAGGGAAAAATGAAAAATGCTCCAGTCTGCTCCATTTACATTTTACAGACATTAAGTGTTACAAGTATAAATTACATATTAAGGTTACGATACAACTAATCTTAGGGTTGTCAATATGACTTAAACTTGTTATGATACAGGAATGTCTTGTACAACAATCTCCCCTAATTTGTGAAAAGATTGCTTATCACAAATTCATGCCTGTTAACAAGACTAACCCAAAGTTAAAGAATGAAACTAAAATAATACAAAAGCTGATATAGCACTTGTACATTGAACATTTGACAATTTACAATAATTAAGTAAAGACTGAGCTTTGTGATCCTTTCTCAATTATGTTCTTAATCTGTACAAGTATTTCCAATTCTTCTAGGATGGGGGTGTCAGTTAGAGCCTCTATTAGTTTCAGCAAATCTGGCTTAGGATAACTAGCTAACATCCCTATCCTGTATCTTGACAAAGAGCCAGCTTTTACATTCAGAAATCTTCCATCCTTTGATATTCTGCTCTTGCCTGCTACCTTCAACTCTTCTAATCTTCTAATATTCTAATATACTCATCAATGTCATGCTCATACTTTCTCCTCTTTTCAGCTAGCAAAGCTCTGTGCTCATCTCTCATCTCCTCTCTGTTAACCATAAACACTACCAATACTGTTCTCCATGCCTTAGTGGCTGAATCTTTACCATTCATCAAGCTTAGCACCCTTTTCAGTTCAATAATTGAGAGAGAATCCATTAGTCTATTTCCAAGCTGTTCAAAGGACCCATCACTATAGTAGATTTAACTTCTTTGATGTTAACAACCCAAACTCTGACCATTCTTTCAGCTAGCTGTTGGAAGTAGTCTTCATCTGAATCAATAACATTTAGAGGTTGGAAATCATCTTGATCATATCTGTTCCAGATGGCCTTTTCACCAAATCCATGATCATTGAGAAATTCAGCTATCAGTTGTCTTCTTCTTTGTCTTCTTTGTTTTCTGAATCTTCTCTTGACCTTGGCTTCTTTTGGACCTATTCCAACTGTTTTGAAGTGTGTTTTATGGGGTGGCTTGAATGAAGGTACAGTTTTGAGTCTTTTCAGAGAAGTATGGTTGTGAGTGATTTGAGTTTTGAGGAGAGAGTTTGCAGTGAGCTTGTAGAAATATTTAGACTTAGAGGTTTGAGGTTGAGCAGTTTTTGATGAGGTTGAATGTGAAGGTTTAGCAATTGGTATTTGGATATTTAGGGTTTGGAGGGGTTGTGAGGTATCATTCTTTTGTCTTTGTCTGCTTCCATCCCTCCTTTGAGTCTCAGATCCACTTTTCTTCTCCTTCTCTTTCTCACTATCACTTTTTCCACCAATTGCCTTGCTAGATTGACTTGAGTTTGAGCAAGAAGGGTTTTGACCATCTTTCTTCTGCTCATCATCACCCAAGTCATCTTTGTTGATTTGAGTTTTAGGCAAATTGGCTTCAGGGTTATCAATGTATCTCCTCAGAATCTTGATCATAGCTTCATCTTCACTAGTCTTCAATTTCTTACTTTTCAGCCCAGACTCAAGCACCATTATCAGTCTTCTGTTGGCCATGACACAGTTTTTAGGTACTTAGAAATGTTTCAGTTGCTTGGTTGTAGAGCAGATATAGTGCACCCCTTTGCTTGGATGTAGATAGGCTTCTGGGAATGCAGCTTCTTGAGCCTTCTTCAACTCTGCTAGTAGCATTTTCTCTTCATTAGTGATTATCCTGACCTTGTTAATCAAAATATCTACCTCAGATGCTCTTCTAGAAATTAGATAATTGATATTGACTTGCATACATCTGTCTACACCAGAATCATTAAGATTGATCACTATCCTTTTCTCCAAAAACTGGTCCTTGACTGGGATCTGCAGCACCCTAATGTAATTGATAGTCTTTTCCAAGGTCTTTTTGTAAGTGAAGAAGTTGTTGTTGAGAGGGTTCCTTAGTCCAGTGAGCAAATTGTCAAACTCTTGTGTCATTCCTGGACCTTGGGCAACCATAAGGAGCCTCTCTTGTTCTAGATCTTGTACTTGACTTTTGAGTTTTAATTGTGCTAGCCTTGCATCTATCTCCCCCTTAGTATTGGTGACAAGGATGAGTAGGGGAGTAGGAATCTCAGGTCTTACAGCTTCAGGAAATGCTGGCAGTGGTATGTTGAGTTTTCCCATAATGGCTCCCAAAGTAACTGTATTCTGCATCTGTAAATGCTTATGGGACTCCACTAGGGCCTGAATATCATGCTGTTGACTCTCAACCAATGTGTTTAGAGCTCCGACTTGTGAAGATAAATCTGAGTTGGAATCTTGAAGTGAAGAAATTTGATCTTGAAGTTCTTTTATTTGAGGAGTAGAGGTAGTGGAGACTGTTGTAGTTGAGAAGGACCCAAAGTGTTCATCAACAGCTTTTCTGACACCCTCCATGAGAAGAAATGAAGGCTCATACCTAGCAGTATACATTTGATTTAGCTTGACCCCGGTATCATTTGAATTTGTGATATGAGCTTGAACTTGTTCAAACAGGGCCTTGAAAGAACTCTTCATATTTGAAACTTCCTTCTCCATGGAGGCAAGATTCATCCTTGACATTTGCTCAGTTAAATACTGGAATTGATTCTTGATGTCCTTTTGAGAAGGCACAATGTCATCCATCTTTTCCTTGATCAGCTTCCTGATTTTATCTTCATGTCCAGTCAATTTTACTTCAAGGGCCTTTCCAAAGAGATGGAAAGCCTTGAGTTGAGCTTTGTGCACATCCATGATGGCATCATAGACTTCAGGAGGAGTGAGAGATTTAGCATTGCTTCCCATTATAACGACTCGTGTATTTTTGAATTATTTAAATATGTGATTATGTAAATTATTAAATGAATAAAATATGTGTATTGGTTTTAACCGCTATGTGTTGTTTGATTATTATCTATGTGTGATTTATGGTGTACCGGGTTGATCGCGTGATTAATCAAGGAATTGTATTGAATTATTTCACTTTTAAAAGTGGAATTAATGTAAATTTATTTGTATAAATATTTGAAGTATCTCTAAAATTGTATTTATGGTTTTATAATTACAATAATTATTTTTAGGAGTTTATAAAATGGAGAAATCAATATTTTATTAATTATTTCTTTTTAAATGATTTTCTGATTTCTTTTACTTGTAAAACCCGTATTTGATGCTAGAATTTTTCAAAAACTATGAAACTCATATTTATTTAAGTTTGGAATATTTCGAGAATTTTAAAATTGTTTCGGAAATTTTTGGGATTAATTTCACCCGCGCGTTGTTTCGTTAATTATTAAAAAGCGGATATAAATTGTATTTCAGAAATTATTTTAAAATTTTGAAATTTATGTTTTTATAAATTTCAGGATATTTATAACATTTTAGACTACTTTCGTGATTTTCTGAAATTATTTTAAGTGCATCTCGGTTCATTAATTGTGAAATGCGGTTATAGAGCGCAATTCAAAAATTCACTAAAAATCATGAAATTTTTATTTTTATTAGTTTCTAATTATTCCTAGAATTTCAAAACTAGTTTGATAATTTTTGGTCAATTTTTTTACCCGTAAGTTGGTTCATTAAAATGCAAATCGCGGGACGATAATGGACTGCCGGGAATTCGCACCCATCTTATTTATACGTGGCAATTCCTCAGGTTGGTTTGTGATACGTGTATCGCTGTGGTTGATTGGAAGAAAAAATATATATAATAAACAAAACAATTATAACAGCAGGAACTACCCCTGTTCCCCATTTTTCCCCATCCCCTGTATCTCTCTCTCTCTCGGGTCTCCATCTCTCAATTACTCTCCCTCTCAAATCTCTCAAGTCTTTTTCCTCGTTCCTGTTTTATTGAACTCTCTGCATTCTTCCCTCTCCTATGTTCACCGGATTGGTAAGTTCGCCGGTTGCTTTCCTTTTTCCGGCCATCTCTGTTCTCGGTTGTGATTGTTCCGCTTGGTTGTTGATTGTATATATATGTACAGTTGTGCGTATGTATATGTGCGAGTGCGATATTCTGTTTCTCTATTGTTGCCGCCGCCCCTCCCGGTTTTCCGGTGAGGATGGCGGCGCGTGGCCGTTATATTGCTGTGGTTCTGTTTCCTGCTCATTTTTGCCGATTGTTTTATTTGCTGTCATTTGGGCTCTCTCTGTGGGCTCTAATTCGGGCCAAGTATATGTGCAGTTGGATTCATACGTTATAATTTTAATATTATTCCCTTTTTATTTCAGGGAATTATTGAGTATATTCGTGAAATAAACTATTCGGTATTTGTGAGATTTAATTTTAATCGATAGAATTTGCGTTGGAAACCCGAAATTGTTCGCGTACCCGGGAATTTTATCGCCGTCGGCAATGACTTTCAGTGAGCCGACGGTGGAAAGTGATGAGCTAATTCTGAGTCCTAATACGAATAAAAATATAAAATGCGAATAATAGTAAATAATCGAATAATATTGGTGATTGGGATTTGTGACGTGGATTTTGGTTATATTAGTCATTGGGTTGTTTATTGTTGAATTGACGTCGAATTGTTTCGACGGGTAGTCCGATAAATAAAAGAGATGCTGCCCCGAGAAATTTACCTACGAAAATATGGGAGCGTATCCGATGATTATCGGGACATCGAGTGGTTATATAAATACATATGTGTTTTATATGAAACTTGACTGCACGACGTAATGCAACAATTTGCTAAAACCCATAACCCTGATTTCGTAAAATTACGAGTATACGTATTTCCTGAAAATGAACACCGAACCGATTTCGAGAATGTGAACCCTAATTGTTGGTTGTGTTATTATAATATGAATAATTACAAGTCGAAATATGCTATCGTATGGGTAGGTTGGTAGCAAGGATATGTCAAGCATAACTGAGTATCTAACATAGAGTATTTCGACCCTGTAGATTCTAGTCGGAAAACCGAAATTGGACAATGGACATAACCTAGTGATCAGTCGACGAACTCAGTAAAGTTTCAACAGAAAAACCTGAGTGTCAAAGTCGAATCCAATGGGATCTAGTGGTTGGACGTTAAAGCTTGAGCGACAGAGTCGGCTCGGAATTGATCAGTAATAGTTATAAAGCCCTGTAAGGCAAGTACTTCTGAACTTTGTTTCAAGATATATCACAAATATTTTTGAACTGTTTCATAACATGTCGCTATTATTCAAAATAACTCCTGTTTTATATTGCAAGTGCTTTAAACTACTTACCCTTGAACCCCGATCTTTCTTGATCTTGAGTCGTAAGCCTTATTCTTGGTAAACCATCCTTTGTTGATTCCCAGACACCAAACAACACATATATGATACTACTCCCCAAATGTATGACTACCAAACACCAAACACTGGAACAAAATTGTTTGAAAACACAGAAACTTTTATACTCCAACCATTCTTTATAACATCAAAGAACTATACCTTGAAAAATCATTATTTATCTAATACCTGATCCTTTACGGACTGAAAACCATTTCTTATACATACCCTGATATACCCTTGTGATATCCATGAGTTTCTTTACGTTTTTATTCAAGTGTTTAATCATCATTGATTACGATCTTGTTGTATTGAATTATATTGTTTATCATATTGAACTGCTTTAGAATTGGATAGTTTTTTTATATGGACCAGATTCCTGGTCAGACCATATCAATGGTCAAGTTAGGCCAATGTATGCCTTGGATCCAGTAGTTAGAGCAGTGTTGTGTGCTTTTCTAGGGGTTAGTGCGTGACTGATCAACAACCTAACTTTGGTTTTAAAAACTTAAAATGAATATCCAATTCTAATGATTATTTAGCAATAAACTCGATTAACCTCAATCATTGTCACTGTGACTTGTTGAGCTAGTTAGCTCACTCTTGCGAATCTTTTTATGTATTCTACAGTTTAAAAGGATATGGATGATAGTGAAGTTCCTTAGTCCAAAGTGTGGGCTAGGGTTCAAGTTTGAGTTGGATCGAGCTAGCAGGAGCTTCATACGGTAGTGAGATAGTAAGATTGTAAGAATAATTTCATTATTAGTTGTAAGTTAAATTAGTTGGGATTTGATACGTTGTAATAAAAGTTAAGGTTGTGACTTGTTTTCATACTTTAACCTGTTGCGATCCATGGTTATGTAAAGCAGGGTCATTGCAAATAATATTTCTTATACAGGTTTATATATTGTGAATGTGTTATGGACCCCAAACTTCTGGCCCAAGTTTGGAGGGTGCCACAGGTTGGTATCAGAGCTACAGGTTATAAGTCACCGAAACAAGCCTAGATTGTTGGGATTGGGTAGAGAGTTAGGATTAGGAATAGGAAATAGAGAGATAAGACGTTGTGAGGTTGAGTGCGATTGTATAGTAGGTCTCTGACACGGTTCGTATTGCGATTCGGGATTCTTAGCTTGCGACGTGATTTCCAGACAACGGCAATGGCAGATCCTGATTTCCCTGTACCATCCGATCGTTTGGAGCTTTTCGTTCAAGGACCGTCATCTTCTCTCGGATTTGATTTGTACCTTGTTCCTCCATCAGTATTAACGGTACTATCTTCTGTTATGACAGTTGCACCTCTTTAAGCTATTCTGCGCTATTCTACCATATTTTGATACAAGACTACCTATTTAAGAACCTCCATCTGTTTAATTTTGTTTTACTGGACATTCGGCTGTGAGTGTATCTCTTTAGTCTACCCTACATCCTGTTCTATACCCTCGATTTAAAACTTATTCTATAAAGCAACAGTACCTACGAGGATGGATTCGGGAGTTATAGTAAATGGTGAGTACTTGAGATATAAATAAAGGTGAGGAGAAGTCTAAAAAGAAGATTCAGGTGTTCCGGAGGATAGTTGTTACCAGATTAAAAGAAGCCATTAGTGATTAGGCCACCCATGACTAGCTTGTAAAAGCCTTTTTTAATAAAAATGAGTTTTAAACATTGGTTTTCAAGTTACTACTTGAGTTTCTTGTTTGTTAAAAGACCCGGATTACCTGGAAGGATGTTTGTTTCAGATTTAGTATTATTAATTCAGAGAACAAGTAGCCCGCGATTATGAAGAAGTTGATTATGCCTAACGGTTTGACAAGGTTAATAACAGAATTCGCGTACAGAATGATTATTCATCCAGTTGCAGAGATCATTAAAGTTTAAAGAATTCATTAATTTAACAGAAGCCTGGGCATGACCAAAGAAGATTGGGAAGATTTCCAGACATTTCCAAAAGAAAAATATTATTAACAAAAGGATCGTTATGTTGAATGATTCGGGGTTATCCTAAATTGAAAAGAGGAAACTCGAGGTTATCTGGTCGGGACGCCATTATGATTAAATTGTTAAAGTATTATACGTGTAGGTGTGATGTTAAAGACGCAAGACGTGACAAGTAAGAATTTACCATAATGCTTAATTTGCGAAGGCATTTCAACGTACTTTCTAAAGTTGTTATATGGAACAATGGGAATATGATAGAACAAGCTCGAAAGATGAATACAAGTGAAATGTGGATGGTGACCAATGGTGTCGTTCTTGTCTTCAATATTACAGAGTATATTCCTTTTTAATTCCTAAAAACATATGAACTTTTTTTCTTAATAAACTCCTTATAATGATAACAAAAAGGAGGATATTGCATTCCTTTCAAATTTAATTATTTCCTCAAGTTTTGCTTTCTGATTGGGATAAACAGTGTTATGGTGACACACTTTGTCAGAATGAAGAAGAGTCGGGTGGGACGCCACCTAATCATGTGTTGTATGCCATATGGTATGAAAGACTGGCCATCATAAGTACCAATGTGGTTGTCTCATTCATATTTAAATCCTTGTTTCTTCTTTCTTTTCAACTCTAATTTTGTTGAATTGTGAATCCTTCTAGTTGTTCCATTTTACTGTCGTTCTTTGCAAGATTTTTTCAAACAGAAATCAACGTGTTATGGACCAAGCGAGCAAAGTCCCATCTACCTCTCACGCATAAAAAGTAAACAAGGGCATATGGCGAGAATTGCAAATCACTAACCCAGTCAGGGATGCACTAAGAATCAAGGGAATCTACTCCAATAAGGAATATGTCTCCAAGAATGAGAGTTTATGATTTGTCTGTGAAATATGTTATTCAGTATACGGATGCGGTGACGTGAATGATTATCATGGATACCTTATGCGGTAAAGTATTAAAAGATGTGAGAGAAACTTAGTTGTTTATCTCTCAATGTTTTGTTGATAGGATGAATTACCCTGTTGAATTGATAAGATTATAATTAAAGGACTAGCAAGTCAAGAACGTGTAATTGTTAAATAAGTAAGTACCAATGGTGGAATTGAGATTTCTAGTAATAAGTTGTGAAGAATTGATGTTATGGAAGATAAGAGGATTTGACATTATTCTAAGAAATGGATTAACCATTAAAGTGTGATGTCCAGACAGATCATCGTGATGAAAAGATAATTCCGAGGATGCCAAATGAGAAGGTGGTGAGGTTCAGAAGATAAAAGAAGGTAAAGAATTTGTTAATGATGATTACGGTGATCAAGATATGAGCATTATGGTGATTATGGGATATATAAAAGTCAGAAGCAAACAAAATTTGAAGATTTTATAGCAATTAAGGAGTTTCAAGATATGTTTCCAGATGAGTTATCAACATTTGCTCCCGATAGAGAAATGAAGCTCGCTATTGACTTAGCACCTGAGACGAAGCCAGTGACTAAGGCCTTACACAAAATGGCACCAGTTAAAATGAGGAAGTTAGCAAAGCAGATGCAAGAGATGCTAGAAGAAGAAGCGATTAGACCCAGTATATTCCATGAGGTGCACCGGTACTAATTGTTAATAAAAAAATGGAAGTATGAGATTATGCGTCGACTAGAGAAAACTCAATAAGTTTACTATCAAGAGTAAGTATCTGTTACCTCGACCCAATGATTTGTTTGATCAAACAAAAGAAGCAAAGTACTTTTATAAGATTGATTTAAGACTTTGTATTTCACCAATTGAAGATTAAACCTATGGACATATCAAATATATTTTTCAGAACTAAGTACTGTGTTATAAAATGCTCGTATTGTCATTTGGATTAACCAATATACCAGTGATATTTGAACTTGATGGACAAAATCAGTTAGATATATTTGATAATATCATGGCTAATATGATTTATGTTTAGTTTTCAGATCTTACTTAACAGGACAAATCAGTACTTAACTGGGAATCAGTACTTATACTGGAAGTCAGGACTTAAGGATATCAGTACTTATATTATCAGGAGATAATCATCATAAGTTGGATATCAGAACTTAAGTGCTGAAGGACGATTAGATAAAGAAAGTAGCTGATTAAAGGAATGAAGATCGAGATAAACATAAGAAGAGATATGCATGAAGAAGGAGTTCCGTGAAGAATGGAATACTTGGAAGAAAAGATATCTGATTGATATATTTTAGGAAGCAGAATTATATTCCATATCAATTAGCGATTATCTTGTAACTGTGTAGTATATAAACACAGAAGTAGGGTTTACACTATAAGTGTTATCATATTCGAGAAGATTATTAATTGTAACCCTAGCAGCTCTCGTGATATCTGTTCATCACTGAGAGGTAACAGTTCCATACTGTAACAGAGTTTATTATTTTAATAAAGTTTGTTTTCTGTTACTTAAGATATTAAAGTTCGATTTGATTGTATTATACACTGTATTCACCCCCTCTACAGTGTGTGTGACCTAACAAGTGGTATCAAAGCTTATCTGTTAACACACATACAGTTAAAGATCCAAACACAATCATGTCTGACACAGAAACTCCAACTAAGCCTACCAAAACTGAAGAACCTCCAAAGACACAAATTCAAAGTCAGTATGAAACCATCAGAGTTCCCATACTGAGACCATCTGAATATGCCATATGGAAGGTGAGGATGACCATGTTTCTGGAAGCTACAAATCCAGAATATCTTGATAGAATCAAGGAAGGGCCTCACAAACCAACCAAGCTCACTATTGCAGTTGCAGGTGAAGCAGCAAAAACCGTACCAAAGGAAAAGAGTGATTATACTGCTGAAGATATCGCATCAATTGCTAAGGATGCTAAGGTACGACACTTACTGTATAGTGCCATTGATAATGTAATGTCAAACAGGGTAATTAACTGCAGGACTGCTAAAGAGATATGGGATGCTCTGGAAACAAGGTGTCAGGGAACTGATACGATTAAAAAGAACAGGAAGACAATACTCACTCAAGAGTATGAACACTTTGATTCAAAGGCTAATGAATCATTGACTGATTTATATGATAGATTTGTCAAACTCTTGAATGATCTGTCACTGGTTAATAAGGAGTATGATCTTGAAGATTCAAACCTTAAATTCCTGTTAGCTCTTCCTGAATGTTGGGATTTGAAGGCAACAACAATAAGAGACAATTACAATCTTGATGAAACAACTCTTGATGAAATTTATGGAATGCTCAAGACTCATGAACTTGAGATGGAAAAAAGAAGCAAGAGAAAAGGAGGAAAGTCAAGAACAGTTGCTCTTAAGGCTGAAGAAGAATCCCCCAAGGCAGCTACCTCAAGGAAAGACAAGGGTAAAGCTCTTTTCACAAAGTCTGATACTGAGTCATCAAGTTCTGAAAGTGATGATGACTCAGATTCTGAAAGCTTGCCTGAGACTGATGCTGATGAGGAGATGATGAAGATGTGTGCTCTTATGGTGAAAGGGATCACAAAGATTGCATACAGGAAGTTCAGAAAGGGAAAGAAGTTTTCCAGGAAAGGCATACGTTCTGATAAGAAGAATTTCAGAAGATCTGAAGGCAGAGGAGGAAAGTCTGATAGAGGAGATTATACCAATGTCAAATGCTATAACTGTGGTGAGAAAAGCCACATATCTCCTGATTGCAAGAAGGTAAAGGGTGACAAAGGCAAGGCTCTTGTCACAAAGCAGAAAAGCTGGACAGACACCTCAGACTCTGAAAGTGAGGAGAACTATGCATTGATGGCAAATGCTGATAAAGAAAGTGTGAAACTGCTGAAACAAAGGTACCTCAGACTACTTATGCTTTTCATACTGATGATATTAATGAGTTGAGAAGATATCTTAAAACCATGTTTGTTAGTTATAGAGATCAAACTTTAACATGTGAAAGATTAACTTCTGAAAATCTTGCTTTTAAGAAAAGAAATGATTTCTTAGAAAAAGAGTTAGTTATGTTCCATCAAACTCAGAAGGATAGAGATGATGCTCTTTATGTTAGGGATGAAGTGCTAAAAATGAATGAATCTCTAAAAACTGAGTTAGAAAAGGAAAGAGAGATAATCAGGACTTGGACTAACTCTGGCAGAACAACTCAAAATTTGCCAAGTAGTGAAAATTGGAAAGAGGGCTTTGGTTATGGAGAGGATAAGAATGATAAAGGAACTGTAAAAATTAAGCTTGTTGTTAAGCAAAAGCCAAAGTTAAAACCTGTTAAGTTTGTAACTGAAAAGTCTGATAATGATAAATCAGAAGTTAGAGAGGGATTAACTTCTGACAAACTAAAATAGGAAAAGACAGCTGAAGTAAATATAGGCTTAATGACTAAGAAGCAGCTTAAGCATAAGCTGAAAGATGTTAAGAATGCAAACAAGGTAAAATCACCTAGGAAAAATAGGAATGGAAAGGAAGGTGTGAATAAAAGCAATGATTATAAACCTGTTCCTGATGCTCCTAGGAAAACATGTCATAACTGTGGAAGTTCTAACCATCTGGATTCTTTTTGCAGGAAGAATAAGAACATTAACTCCTTACCTTCAAAATCAGGAGTTAAGAGTCAGTCTGTTAGATATAAACCACAAAATCCTTGTTTTCATTGTGGCAGTTTATGGCATTCCATTTATACTTGTAAGGAATATCATAGTTTGTACTATGATTATTATCAATTAAAACCTTCTTTGAAGAAAGTTTCCATTGTTCTTTCTAGTGTAAATTCTGATTCAAAGTCTGATAGTGTAAGTTCTGATAAGAAAAATGTTAACATAAACTCTGATGTTAAATCCGCTGCAAATGTTAACAAACTTAATAAGGCCAAAGGATCCAAGCAAGTCTGGGTCCTTAAAACTAATAATTAGTGGTCTTTGTGATTGCAGGGCAACAGGAAAAATATTCTAGTTCTGGACAGTGGATGTTCAGGACATATGACTGGAAATAAGGCCCTACTATTAGACTTTGTGGAGAAAGCTGGCCCAAGTGTTTCTTATGGAGATGGCAACATTGGAAAAACATTGGTATATGGCAATATCAATCTTGGGAATGTCATCATTAAAGAAGTAGCTCTGGTCTCAGGACTTAAACACAATCTGCTGAGTATAAGTCAAATCTGTGACAGAGGTTATCATGTTGATTTATTTGAAGAACACTGTGAAGTTGTGAGTAAATCTAAAGGCAAAGTTGTTCTGAAAGGATACAGGCGTGGTAACATTTATGAAGCTAAGCTTTCAACAAGTACTGATGGTTCTACAATCTGTCTGATGAGTAGAGCATCAATTAAAGAAAGCTGGAATTTGCACAAGAAACTCTCTCATTTAAATTTCAACAATATAAATGAACTGGTCAAGAAAGATCTTGTGAGAGGACTGCCAAAGTCAATATTTGCTCCTGATGGCCTTTGTGATTCTTGTCAGAAGGCCAAACAAAGAAAATCTTCATTCAAGAGCAAGACTGAATCATCAATTCTTGAGCCTTATCATCTACTACATGTTGATCTATTTGGTCCAGTAAATGTCATGTCTATTGCAAAGAAGAAATATGCATTGGTCATAGTGGATGAGTTCACTAGATACACATGGGTGTATTTCTTGCACACAAAAAGCGAAACTACATCTATCTTGATTGATCATGTCAAACATCTGGATAAATTGGTCAAAGATTCTGTGAAAACCTTAAGGAGTGATAATGGCACTGAATTCAAGAATTTGATAATGGAAGAGTTCTGCAAAAACCATGGAATAAAGCAGGAATTTTCTGCTCCTGGAACTCCACAGCAAAATGGAGTTGTTGAAAGGAAGAATAGAACTCTCATTGAAGCTACACGTACAATGCTTGATGAAGCAAAGCTTCCAACCTATTTCTGGGCTGAAGCTGTGCAGACTGCTTGTTTTACTCAAAATGCAACACTCATTAACAAGCAAGGAAAAACACCATATGAGATGGTGAAGAAAAAGAAGCCAAATCTGAAGTACTTTCATGTATTTAGATGCAAGTGTTTTGTTCTCAAGACTCATCCTGAACAGCTATCCAAGTTTGATCTAAAAGCTGATGAAGGAATCTTTGTTGGATATCCACTTTCCACAAAAGCCTTCAGAGTCTATAATTTGAGAACAAAAGTGGTCATGGAATTTATCAATGTCTCCTTTGATAACAAGAAGATTACTGGTCTTGAAGATTTTATTTACCATGATCAGCTGAGATTTGAAAATGAAGACTCAAATTCTGATACTGAAAATCCTGACAGTCTAAGTCCTGATACTGTAAATTCTGATGGATTAAACTCTGATGTTATTGAAACTGTGGTGACTACGCCAAAGGAAGATGCACCTGTGCAGGGGGAGCATACTCAAGATCTTACCACATCTCAAGAAACATCAGAACATACGTCTGGATCTTCAAGTTCTGATTCGTCAAGTTCTGATAAGCCAAGTTCTGACAGTGCTGAAAATCTAAATTCTGAAGAATCCAACTCAGAGAGCATAGTTTCAGGGGGAGAATCAGAAAATGAAAATGAAGACAGCATGGATCATGGGAGAGCATCCAGTTCTAGAGAAAACCTTCCATCTGCAAGGAAGTGGATAAAATCACATACACCTGATTTGATAATTGGAAATCCTGATGCAGGTGTCAGAACTAGAACAGGTACTTCAAACGAATGTCTTTACAATTCTTTTCTCTCTCAGACTGAGCCAAAGAAAGTGGAAGAAGCTCTTCAAGATGTTGATTGGGTGCAAGCAATGCAGGAAGAGTTACATGAATTTGAAAGAAACAAAGTCTGGACCCTAGTGCCAAGACCAAAGAATAGATCTGTTGTTGGTACAAAGTGGGTATTCAGAAACAAACTGACAGTGATGGCATAATTACAAGGAATAAGGCAAGGCTGGTTGCAAAAGGATATTCTCAACATGAGGGAATTGATTATGATGAAACATTTGCACCAGTTGCTAGGTTAGAAGCCATAAGGATATTTTTGGCTTATGCTGCTCACAAAAAGTTTACTGTCTTTCAAATGGATGTGAAAAGTGCTTTTCTCAATGGAGAATTGGAGGAGGAAGTATATGTTGAACAACCTCCAGGCTTTGTAGACTCCAACATCCAGATTATGTCTACAGGCTTGATAAAGCACTTTATGGACTTAAGCAAGCTCCTAGAGCATGGTATGAGACTTTAGCTCAGTTTCTTCTGGAAAGTGGATTCAACAGAGGAACAATAGACAAAACACTGTTCTACCTCAACCATGGAAATGACTTACTTCCGGTCCAGATTTATGTTGATGATATCATTTTTGGGTCTACAAATGACAGACTTTGCAAGAAGTTTGCCAAACTGATGCAGTCAAGGTATCAGATGAGTATGATGGGGGAACTTAGCTATTTTCTGGGCCTTCAAATCAAGCAGAATGAAGAAGGCACTTTTATTTGTCAAACTAAGTACACCAGAAACTTGCTGAAGAAATTTGGAATGCAAGATTGTTCAAGTGCATCCACTCACATGGCCACTACAACAAAACTGGATAAGGATACTGGTAAATCAGTAGATATTACTGATTACAGAGGTATGATTGGCTCTCTACTCTATCTAACTACTAGTAGACCTGATATCATGTATGTTACCTGTCTCTGTGCAAGATTTCAAGCAGATCCAAGAGAACCTCACTTAACAGTTGTGAAAAGAATTTTTAAGTATCTTAAAGGAACAGCTGATCTGGGATTGTGGTATCCTAGAGAATCAGATTTTAAACTAATAGGTTACTCAGATGCAGATTTTGCAGGTTGCAAAATTGACAGGAAAAGCACAAGTGGAAGCTGCCAATTTCTTGGAGGCAGATTGGTTTCTTGGTTCAGCAAGAAACAAAAGTCAATTTCCACATCAACTGCAGAAGCAGAGTATATTGCTGCATGAAGCTGTTGTGCACAGATTCTTTGGATGAAGAATCAGTTACTGGATTATGGGTTAACATATTTTAAAATCCCTATTTACTGTGATAATCAAAGTGCTATTGCTATGACAGGTAATCCAGTTCAACACTCTATGACAAAGCACATCAGCATCAGGTACCACTTCATAAGGGAACATGTGGATGAAGGTACAATGGAATTGCACTTTGTTCCAACAGATCAAAAACTAGCAGATATCTTCACAAAACCATTGTGTGAAGCCACTTTTACAAGATTGGTAAATGAACTTGGAATGGTTTCAGGTTTTTTCTCTAAATCTGCTTAGTCTTGTTCTGTTATATCAGACTTTATGATCAGTATTTACAGAATTTAATCTCTTTGTGTATTCTGTGCTTAATTGACAAATGTGTTTAAGTACTGACTGTTGTCTGATATATGTTTCTAAACTCTGATAAGTGATATGTCTGTTTAAGTAACTATTCAATCCTATGAGGATAACTGTGCTAGATGCTGACCTAGTAGTCTTCAATAAACAAATGATCCCATGTAAGAAGTAATTATTTCTGTGGAAATCTATTGACACAAGCAAATTCTGATAATTGAGCTTAGTTGAGTTTACTTTGTTTATCTTATTACTAAGTCACAAATTAGAATAATGCTACTCATCTGTTAAGTTCTGATACTAGTAAATCTGTTGAATGCACTAAGTGCTGATAAACCTCACTTATCAAAAGAAAAAGCAAAAGGATCAAAGAATAAAATCAGGCACTCCTTTGAGATCTAGAGTAAAAATGTGGAAGGGACGACCCAAGTGCATTGCTGGTATTAAGTAAATATGTATTAGAAAAGCAAAATATTTTTTTGGTGACATTTCACACTCTATGATTATTGGAGAAATACTCTGATGATAGCATATAATCTGATAAGCAGTCGTGACTCACTTACACTGAGAAGCCACTGTGAAATGGAATTTAAAAATATGCATAAAATTAGCATAAAATAGTTGAGGTGGACTCAAGCATGAACTTATTCAACAACAGGTTTCAGAATAATGACAGCTCTTTAGCAAAGTTTTAGTTATGCCTTATTTCTAAGATGTACTGAAGTGACTTAGACTTTACTCTTTGTCTGACATTTAGCTTAATGCACACACTAATCACTCCATATGAATGATGAAAATTACTGTGGTGGTCTATGTTGTTTTAGATAAACAGTCATTGTGTCACTTTGCACAAATTCCGAGGACAAGTTCTGATTGCATGTTCTGATGATTAAGTCCTGAAGAATATAACTCAGAACTTGTATGAGGACTTACTAAGATAGGCATTCCTTTTTCGAGTTAAGAAATTATGTTCTGATGACTGTTAAGTTCTGATATAAGTCTAAGCTCTGATATTACAGTCTAATTCTTTACTTAACTTATTTGTGGATAAAATTTGATAACAGTCTCGGTTCAAACTAGAATATGTTGAAGTGGAAGATTAATAGTCACTATGGTTAGGGTTAATGGTATTCGTACTTGAACAGTCAACTTTTACTTGCTTCTTGTGCGCATTAAACCATGTTCTCTCTTTCCAATAAATGTTTTTCTTTTTCCAAGTCTGGGGAGACGAGGTAGAATTAATTCTACCTGTTAGCATTAAATTCCTTTGCGTCTCCTGGCATTCTCTTGCCTATATAAGCAACCACTTCACATCAGCCTTCCCATCAAATTTTTTTTTTACAAACTCACCTTACCTTCATACTTTTTCTTTCAAAAACACCATGGTCAGATACAACATGTTTTTGAACTACGAAACCTTCAATATGGAGCTAAGCTGTGCCGATTGGCAGCAGGAATGGCACGTCACTGCCATTCCTGATGAGATATGGAACTCTGTCCCACAGGAGGTACTCACCCACCTCCTGTTCTTCTATATGGATTACCATCGCCATCTGGAGTGATTGGAGGAGGAAAGGCTGGAAGCTCTCCGCCAGCAAGAGCGAAACATTCGACTCGCCATTCTGTTTGTCGAGAGTAGGAAGAAGAAATGATTTATTTTCTTCTTCCTATTTTTCTTCATCATCAACCTTGGCCTGCTTCTTGAGCTAGGACTAAGGCTGTTGACGTTAGGTTTAGCAGCTTAGGGAAATCTTGTACTAGTACTGATGTAATTTCAATTTCATGAATGTATTCACTTGATATATTAATGAAATTTGTTTTTGTTTCAAGATTTTGTCTCTAAGTTATTTTGTAATACATTGATAAATCCTGATAAATATTCATATTCTAATGACCATATAAATTCTGTTTTAATTTAAGTTCTGATTTTACTTTATCAGTACTTACTCATCTGATTTATCTTGGTCATTTTCACTTGATTTATTTTCAGAATATTAATGTTGCAGTGAAAAATAGTTAAATAAGTGGGAACGGTTTCAATTTTAAATTAAAACTGTTTCACCTTGATTAATGGAATATCTGGGTAAGTGGAACGGTTTTTCCTTGAAAAACGGCAAGTGGGTAAGTAATGATTACTGTTTTCTCGAGCCCAGTAACTATCCGTTATTACTGCATGTCTGACAGGTGTCCAACGGTAACATTTTTTTTTCAGAGTATAAAAGAAAGAGAGAGGATTTTTTTTAATCTTTTATTTCCCTTCATATTTTTTCTCTCTACTTGTTTTTACTCTCCTTCTTCTTCTAACGTTGGTTTTTCATACAGACATTTTATCAAATACCGAACAGGCACTTTTAAATCTAAATTTTTCACATGGCACCTAAGGATTTAATCATTGATGGAGCTAAATTTGTTCCAAACAACTATGCTGCAATTCTTGATCATGCTGAAGCTCCATCTGAATTGCATTTTGTGCAAGATCTTCTTGCACACAGTGAGATTGGGTATGTATTGACCCAGCCTTCAGTCTTTTCGAGCCAACAAGTTCTGACGTTTTGGCGGACTGGGCACTTTGATAATGGTGGTACACATGGCACTCCTAGTATTGTTTTCGAAGTGGCTGATTCTTCATATGTAGTTACTCCTGGTACAATACGCAGGGCTCTACATCTCCCAGAAGGATGTACCTTTTCAATTCCAGAGGAATCAGCTCTTCAGGAGTTAATGGCCAATTTGGGGTATGAACAGAGTTTGGCAAAACTTGGGCAGTTGAAACGGGCTCATATCAGAAGAGAATGGAGCTTCTTCTTCGACTGCATCACTAAAGCTTTTGGAAACAAGTGTTCGAATTTTGATGCTATCCCAATTATGAGTCAGCACATCGGGTATGCTGTTATAAACCAAACTCATTTTGATTTTGCAACTGCTATAATTGGTTTTATTGGGGATAGGATGACAGAGGATAGGAATGTTGTTTACTTTGCTAGATTCTGTCAACTTATATATACTTTTTGTACTGATGAACCTCAATTAGTCAGTTCCTCAACTCCACCTTTTAAGGTTGCAAAACGCTACTTTAATGACTTGATAAATGCTGACACTAAGAAATCAGTGGTTAGACCTTTACAGATTCCTCAGTCTGTAAAACAGATCTTAGTAAATGCTGATCCTGATACTTATAGATCTGTTTATTCTGATGTCCAACCAACAACACACACCCAAACACCACAACAACTATCAGCACCTACCACTCATTCTACTCAACCAACCCTCAGGAAATATATCAAATCCTATCTCTCCATTTCACAGACTGTTCAACCCTCATCCTCAGCACCTACTGTGAAGCCTTCATCTTCCAAACCTAAGAGGACAAAGACTGTTCCTCAAACACCTCAAAAGAGAAGGAGGATTGCTTTGAGAGATGAATCTGATACTGAGGAATAGGTTCCTTCTTCAGAACCTGTTGTTGATGAAGCTGAGAAAGAGACTTCTCAGAAGGATTCTAGAATTGGGGGATCTAGGCTTCTCAAGAGGCTTAGAAGAATGACAATTCCTGCAACTCCCAAAGAATCCAAATCTACAAAGAGATACAAGAAACAGAGGGCAAATAGGCCAGTTTCAGATGATGAAGAGGAAGCAGCTAAGGAAGGGGATCAGCAATCTCTGATCTCACAAGAAAAGGAATTTTCTAAAGTTACTTCTTCTCCATCAACTCCATCTAAGGAAGCTGTTTCTGAAAAGGCCAACACACCATCCGTATCTCCTGTTGATCCAGGCACAAGTGCTGATATTGATGTTCAAAACTTGGTTGTGCCTGAAGTAATTCTCTTAGAAGCTCCAACAGCAACTAATCCTTCAACAACACCTGTTACTGATGCTGTTCAAACTCCAGAGTTATCTACAACACCTTCTCTGCATCTAGATGCTGATGATCAGACTTTAGGTGAGCATCAGGATATGGCTGTTGATCAGAACTTAGAACCAGATCAGCAATTAGAGGATGCTGAAGCCTCCATTGCTACTCACACTGTTGTTTTATCAGAGGATACTGATTCTGTAAGTTCTGATGCTGTAAATGCTGGAGATACTGGTGATGCTGCTCCAACTGCAGATGCTGATGAAGCAGGTCCTTCAGGACATGCTCCTCAACAAACTATTCTTAAGTCTGAACTTGTTAAGAAGTTTGTTACCGGAGAAGCACCAGTGCCTTGGAGTGAAACTCCTGCAGGACAGGAGTGGACTAAGGAATGGAATTCAGTTTCCTGTGTTCCAACTAAAAAGCATCTTGCTGAGCACTTGACTAAAGCTGATGAAATGTTAAATTCTGATGATTTCAAAACCCAGCTTAGAGTCACTGTATTGAGTACTAAACATCTACAAGGTCTTCATTCAACTACTCACGCAGAACTATACAAGATTAGGGAAGAATTTATCAAACAAGATCAAGTTCACAAGATTGATAAGAAATAATTCTTCAAGCCTACCTTTGACAGGATTGCTTTTATTGAGAAGACTCAAGAGAAACAACAAGCTCATATTGATGATATTCTGAAAAATCAAGCTTCTCAGCAATCTCAACTTACTGAAATCCAAGCCTCAGTGGAATTGCTTGTCTCTCTTCTACTACCTGCTGATGCCAAAAAGGGGGAGAAAGTAATTAAGGCTAAATGCAAGACTGACAAGACACTGAAAGGGAAGGATGATGAAAAGGATGATCAAGGAAACTCTGGAATGGGTAGAGGTCATAGTCAAGGTAGAGGTTTCACATCAAGAAAAGCTGAAATCACAAGTCACATGACAAGTTCTGATACTGGGAAAAGAATAAGTTCTGCTACTGGTAAAAGGATAAGTTCTGATGAACTTTTAGATCTTGATGAGGAAATGTCAAGACAGTTATTTCTTTAGGAAAATCCAGGAATGGACTTGGAGAGTTTAATGGAAGAAGAAGCCAGACTTAAGTCAGAGAAAGTCACATCTAAATCTCAAGCTTCTGGTAAAAAGCCACTTCCAAAACTCAAAGGCTTTGTGATCAAAGAAAGGACACATACTGAAGCAACATTGGCTAAATCACAACCGCAGATAGATCCAAGATCCAAGGGTAAAGAAAAGGTTGGTGAACCTATCAAGGTTTATGTGCCTCCTGAGGATGAAGAAATTAATGATGAAAAGGATGATCTTGCTCTGACTTCAAGAAAAGTTCTTAAAACAACCTCTAACATGGCTCAAGTTGTTCAGAGTCAAGAAACTATAAGTTCTGATATTCAGAAGAAGCAAGTAACCTCTGACATAGCTCAAGTTAAGTTGATATCAGAAGATAGACCAAAAACACTCCTATCAGGATTCACTAAAGCAAAACAGACTCAATTTTTGAAGACTACTGCAAGTGGTTTTGAAGCTAGAGTAGTTACTGGAAAGGAAGCAAGAGATAAAACTGGATTGGGAAGTGCTGATGAAAGGAGAAAACAGAACACTACCAATGATCCAACTTCCTTGAGTGAACCATGTATTGGAGCAACTCCTGAGAGATTGAATCAACTGGAATCTGTACAAATGGTTTATTATACCTACTTGAAAGAATACATCTTATTGTATTTCATGACAGATGGTAGGGTTTATCATATAAGCCAAAATGCCATTCCATTGAAGTATTTTGAAGAATTGGAGCATGTACTATTCTTACTTCAAGTGGATGACAGATTGACAGGAACTGCTGCAAACTATTTGAAGGATCAGATTCAGAGACAGAAAAGACTTTATTCTGTTAAGTCTGACAGTACATATGTTCCAAAGTACAGAGATCACAAGGGTGATATAGTTGAAATGAAGCCCAATTCTGCTCAAATTATAACTACCTTTCTAGGGTACAGGGCTGTGGAATTCAATCTTGAGTCTGATAAAGCTTATTTGATCAGACTGGATTAGGATATAAGAAAAGCAAAGATTAATGATCTCAGGGCTGCAATCTTTCAAATTGGTGAAGATACTGCAGAGCTTAAAGATGCCAAAAGTAGAATGATTGATGAATTTAGATATGCTGAGAGATGTTTGTTGAAGAACTATCTCAGAACAACTCCTGACATCAGAGAGATCAGAAGATGAATCCAAGTCAAAGATCTACAACTGCTTAAATTCTGATATTTGTACAGACTGAAGTTGTTATCAGAAGTTAAATATTGGTAAAGCTTTAAGGACTGTAAGTTGTAGTTATCTAGTCTAATTCTCATACATTTGTACTTAATGTTTTTGACATCATCAAATATCTGTTAAACTTGTATATTATGCTAATTTACAAGTTGTGGGAGATTGTTAGATATATTTGATAATGTCATGGCTAATATAATTTATGTTTAGTTTTCAGATCTTACTTAACAGGACAAATCAGTACTTAAATGGGAATCAATACTTATACTGGAAGTCAGGACTTAAGGATATCAGTACTTATATTATCAGGAGATAATCATCAGAAGTTGGATATCAGAACTTAAGTGCTGAAGGACGATTAGATAAGGAAAGTAGCTAATTAAAGGAAAGAAGATCGAGATAAACATAAAAAGAGATATGCATGAAGAAGGAGTTCCGTGAAGAATGGAATACTTGGAAGAAAAGATATCTGATTGATATATTTTAGGAAGCAGAATTATATTCCATATCAATTACCGTTTATCTTGTAACTGTGTAGTATATAAACACAGACGTAGGGTTTACACTATAAGTGTTATCATATTCGAGAAGATTATTCATTGTAACCCTAACAGCTCTCGTGATATTTGTTCATCACTGAGAGGTAACAGTTCCATACTATAACAGAGTTTATTGTTTTAATAAAGTTTGTTTTCTGTTACTTAAGATATTAAAGTTCGATTTGATTGTATTATACACTGTATTCACCCCCTCTACAATGTGTGTGACCTAACAAAATATTTAAGGGATATCTGGATAAGTTGTAGTTGTGTTACTTGAAGTCAACGAAGGACCATGCAAAGCATTTAATGATAGCCGGGAAGTCGAAGAAGAAAGATGTGGTATGAAAAGTTTACAAGGTGAAAGTTTTGATGGTAGGAAGCATAAATAATTAGTGAAAAGGAGACCAAAGGAGATCCAGTAGGAATTAAAGTTACTATAAATGAAGAAAGACCAAAAGCACCAACAACAAAAAAAGAAGTTTTATCATGGGCCGGTTACTATCAGAAATTTGTGCAAGATTTCTTGAAAGTTGCAATATCTTGGATGAAGCTAACCAGAAAAAGCAAGAAGTTTATATGAAATGGAGAAGGGTGAAGAAAATTTTGCGGAGTTAAATGAAAGAATGGTTATAGTACCTGCTTTATCACTTTGAAGGTATTAAGGTGATTTGGTAATTTATAGTGATGCTTCTTATAAGGGAGTAGGATGTGTGTTGATGCAGCACAATAAAGTTATTGTATATGCACCCAAACAATCGAAACTTTATGAGTAGAAGTATCCTACTCATAATTGGAACTAACAGTAATAATATTTGTTTTGAAAGATTGGGAAATATGATATATATGGAGAAAAGTGTAAGATCTATACGGACCATAAAAGTTTGAAGTATGTACTCACGAGGAAAAGCAAATGTAGAGGCAGGCGATAAGCAAAAAGGAGAAAACGAACATAAAAACTATACCAGAAGAATTATCTATAGAATTTTAGAAGTTGAAGTTGGAAGTCAGATACATAATCCCAAGGAAACAAGGATGAGTAGTATGACCTTTCAGTCAGACTTGTTAAGAAAAGATAAGGAGATGTCAAAGGAAGATAATGGGTCACGATGTTAACAGTGAGTAAGAGAAAGATTATGCATCCAGAAGAACGATCACGATATTCCTAGGTTTTCTTCCAGCATTTGGATGTTACAAGTAAAGGAATTAAGAAATGAGATCCTACAGGGAATTCACAATATAAAGTATTTAATTTATTGAAGAAATGCCAAGATATACGGAAATTTAAAGAAAGATAGTGATAACCAGGTATAAGAAGGAAATTTCAAGATAGATTAGGAAGTGTTGGACATGTCAAAGAACTAAGGCGGAGTATTGGAGGCCAAGTGGATAAGGCAGACCTAAGAAGTGATTTTACAAGAAGTGAATCATGAAGTGTACCGGTGATGTTAAGGGAGAAAAAAGAATGAAATTATGAAAGTATATACTGATTATTGGGAGTTTAACAAAATAACGAATAAGAAGAAGTGAGACCCTATAAAGAACTGATTACTTATGAGACTTAATTCAAGAAGTGTGTTATGTCTCGAGGATTAACCGAAGATCCGACCTGAGAACATAACAAAGATTACAATTAAAATTAGTTAAGAGCATTGCAAGCTCTGGTGATGTTATGCGAAATAACAAATGCATCAGGTGACTATAAAGAATTAAGGAGTGTGGTGTATAAGGAGTACTCGGATAAGCGAATGGTATTTATTGATAACATCTTCAGCTGTTCAGAGAATAAGAAAGTCTGTGTGGAATGCCCAAGAATTTTCCCAAAGATTAGAAGGAAAGCAGTTATACGTTAAGTCTTCAAATCTGAAATTTTGACCAAGGTTAACAAAAGATTCTGATTAATCCACTAAAAACTACCTAAACAAAGCCGTATGGTAATGGATGCCTTATGCAGAAAGAAAGGATTGGACGTAAACGACCTGGAAAGAGTGGAATATTAGTTCAGATACCTAAAGGTGATAATAAGTGAATATGTGAGATTACTTTTCAGCCTTAACTGATAGAAACGAATAGGAGATGTTTGGATGTTTGGAAACTAAGTTAAAAATGAGCACCTCCTATCATCCTTAAGCGAAGTGTCAAACTAAGGAAGCGATTCAGAAAATATAAGATATGTTGAGAGGTTGAGTTTCAAGGAAAACTGGGATGATCATTTAGCATCAATGTTAGCTTTATAATGCCACTTTACCAAGCCTTATGTGGACGCAAGTGTAGGTCCCCACTTTATTAAGATAAAGTGGGAGAAAGGCAGTTGTCAAATCCTAAGTTAATCCAGCACACCAAGGGCATAATGATATTGATTGAAACAGCTTGGAGTAGACAAAGAAAGAAGCGGAATTATATCGAGAGAGAGTATGAATATGGAAATAGGACCAGTAGTGTTAGTAAAAGTTTTACCTTAAAAGAGGTTGGATAGGTCTGAATAGAAGGGACAAGCTGAATCCTAAATTTAGTAAACCATTCGGGGTATTAATAAATATAGATAAAGTTGTTCATGAGTTGGTGTTACCGTCACAACAGTGTGTACATATAGCGTGTTCTGCGTGTCAATATTAAAGCGATAAGTATCAAATTCAAATTAAGTAATTGATTAGGAGCCAATGGGCTCTTGTCCAAGTTTGTTCTGCATATAGTGATCGATCCAAATTCTTGATCGTTAAAGGCGAGTCCTTGAGAATGAGTGTATATCTATAATAAGTATGTTTGAACCCTCGAGTAGAAGAGTCTACTTGGGAATTAGAGTCAAATATGCTTGACGAATATCCTCACTTGTGTAATTAGACCAGATTCTGAGGACAGAATCTTTTTAAGAGGGGAAGGATATAACGACTCGTGTATTTTTGAATTATTTAAATATGTGATTATGTAAATTATTAAATGAATAAAATATGTGTATTGGTTTTAACCACTATGTGTTGTTTGATTATTATCTATGTGTGATTTATGGTGTACCGGGTTGACCGCGTGATTAATTAAGGAATTGTATTGAATTATTTCACTTTTAAAAGTGGATTTAATGCAAATTTATTTGTATAAATATTTGAAGTATCTCTAAAATTGTATTTATGGTTTTATTATTACAATAATTATTTTTAGGAATTTATAAAATGGAGAAATCAATATTTTGTTAATTATTTCTTTTTAAATAATTTTCTGATTTCTTTTACTTGTAAAACCCGTATTTGATTCTAGAATTTTTCAAGAACTATGAAACTCATATTTATTTAAGTTTGGAATATTCCGAGAATTTTAAAATTATTTCGGAAATTTTTGGGATTAATTTTACCCGCGCGTTGTTTCGTTAATTATTAAAAAGCGGATATAAATTGTATTTTAGAAATTGTTTTAAAATTTTAAAATTTATGTTTTTATAAATTTCAGGATATTTATAACATTTTAAGACTACTTTCGTGATTTTCTGAAATTATTTTAAGTGCATCTCGGTTCATTAATTGTGAAATGCGGTTATAGAGCGCAATTCAAAAATTCACTAAAAATCATGAAAATTTTATTTTTATTAGTTTCTAATTATTCCTAGAATTTCAAAACTAGTTTGATAATTTTTGGTCAATTTTTTTACCCGTAAGTTGGTTCATTAAAATGCAAATCGCAGGACGATAATGGACTGCCGGGAATTCGCACCCATCTTATTTATACGTGGCAATTCCTCAGGTTGGTTTGTGATACGTGTATCGCTGTGGTTGATTGGAAAAAATATATATATATAATAAACAAAACAATAATAACAGCAGGAACTACCCATGTTCCCCATTTTTCCCCATCCCCTGTATCTCTTTCTCTCGGGTCTCCATCTCTCAATTACTCTCCCTCTCGAATCTCTCAAGTCTTTGTCCTCGTTCCTGTTTTATCGAACTCTCTGCATTCTTCCCTCTCCTATGTTCATCGGATTGGTAAGTTCGCCGGTTGCTTTCCTTTTTCCGGCCATCTCTGTTCTCGGTTGTGATTGTTCCGCTTGGTTGTTGATTGTATATATATGTACAGTTGTGCGTATATATATGTGCGAGTGCGATATTCTGTTTCTCTATTGTTGCCGCCGCCCCTCCCGGTTTTCCGGTGAGGATGGCGGCGCGTGGCCGTTATATTGCTGTGGTTCTGTTTCCTGCTCATTTTTTCCGATTGTTATATTTGCTGTCATTTGGGCTCTCTCTGTGGGATCTAATTCGGGCCAAGTATATGTGCAGTTGGATTCATACGTTATAATTTTAATATTATTCCCTTTTTATTTCAGGGAATTATTGAGTATATTCGTGAAATAAACTATTCGGTATTTGTGAGATTTAATTTTAATCGATAGAATTTGCGTTGGAAACCCGAAATTGTTCGGGTACCAGCGAATTTTATCGCCATCGGCAATGACTTTCGGTGAGCCGACGGTGGACAGTGATGAGCTAATTCTGAGTCCTAATACGAATAAAAATATAAAATGCGAATAATAGTAAATAATCGAATAATATTGGTGATTGGGATTTGTGACGTGGATTTTGGTTATATTAGTCATTGGGTTGTTTATTGTTGAATTGACGTCGAATTGTTTCGACGGGTAGTTCGATAAATAAAAGAGATTTATATATTGTGTATGTGTTGTGGACCCCAAACTTCTGACCCGGGTTTGGAGGGCGCCACACCCATGATAGTTATGTACTCCCTCCTGAATCTAGCCAAAACTTCATCCATTTCTGCCACATGGTCATCAGACAACCAGGCATGTACATTGCCATCCTCTTCAGCCTCATCTACTATCTTCTCCTTCTATTATTCAATATCTTCATTGAAGCATAGCAGTATAGCTTGATAGTCCTGGTTCCCCATGTCTGAAGTGAGCAATTGCTGAGAGAGATTGGCCAAACCTGAGATTTGATCTACCAACATGTCATCAACTGTAGAAGGCTGAGCTTCTATATCTTGTAGCCATTGAGCCATGACATGTGGTTGGCTGGATTGAGATGTGGATGGCTGTTGAGAAATGTCTAGATTACCACCTGTGACTGAAGTCACAGTTTGACTCACAGATAAATCTGTGGTTTTGACAGTTTGTTGTTCACCACATGTAGTGGGAACCTCCATTGGAATTGGAGAGGATTTGACTGGGTTACTGTCATGTACACCAGCCTCAAACCTTTGTGCATCTTGCAGAGCACTGTCACATAAATGTGATGAACTTGCCTCTCCCATAACAGGGTCATTGGCAATTGTACTCCTGGCTTCAACTCCCAAGGCAATTTCAGCTAGGGTTTTGAGGGGAGTTGTTCCTTCTAGAGGAACCTCCAATTGAATTGGAATGGATTTAGATAGCCTCCCTCAAGAGTACTACCCTCAAACCTATTCATCTGTGAAGATGATTGTGCACATGAAGGTGCAAGAGTGACCATGGGGTCTTCAGTAAAAACTGATGAAACCCCCATGTTTTTTATGGTATCATCAAGGTCTACCCCAGCTAGTAGCCTCTCACCATCTAGATGTTGGTTCTGGGTGGTGATCACAGTTTCATTAACCATGTCACTTGAGTGTCGGTACACTTGAGAATCAGATTCAAGTGCTCTATATGATGAAGAAATTTGAGAGATTAGAGAAGTTTGCTCAGTTGTGAGTGTTGGCAGCTCCCCCTGAATGGATGAGGGAGCTTCAAATGATGTGCCCTCAATGTATGTGCCATCCTTATTTCTTCTACCATACACTCTAGGTGCATGTTGTGCTGACTCAGTACATGATGTATTGGGGTGAATGCTCTTTTCAATAAATACACCCTGTTGAGAGGATGCATCTAGTAACTGTTTACTCCCCATTTGTTCAACTATGCCCTTTTGGGAGGACAAAGAGGTGTTTGAGTGGTCAACTCAGGTATCTTACTCTTCTTTGGTCTCTTGACCAAGGGTGACTCTGGTTCAGTTTGAACTGTTTCACTCTCATTTACAACAGCAAGGGTTGGTTCCTTTTTCTTCTTTTTACTCACTTCAGTCTTTTGAGAGACTAAAGTGGTTGGTTTGCTAACATCTAGTGGTTTAGAATAAGGGGCTGCAGCTTTGGAAGGTCCCTGTTGGTGTGCCTGTGTTTGTACTTCCACAGGCTCAGGAACCATAGCTGAACTAGCAAATTGAGGAGCCCTCATGTCTGGCATAGGGTAAGGATAAGTCCTGAATCTATTGAGTGATTCTAAAACTTACACTCACCTTATTCTTTGTAGTAAGTGATCCAAATATTATTTTGGACACTTGCTTACAATTGCCAATTCTACTACTATCAATACCAGCTAACAAATGTATGTCATTTACTTTATGAGCTAAAGTAGACATAATAAACCTCGGCAAAAAGATTTCTTTACCTCTATTCTTCAAAGGCATAGTAAGCCTGGTAGCCAGCTCCTCCAGAATTAGAGCCCCGACATTCAGATGCCTGTTGTGAGCTATTGAGAACACCAGCTTCTGCACCACACTTGAGATGTTGTCAAAGCCAGTTTTTCTGCAGGTGAAATCCCTCACTACAGAATCAAACATAAAGGACCATTCCTTCCTAAGGTGTGTCCTGTTCAGACTTGCCAAGTTGATTGAGCCACTATAGTTGATGAAGTCCATGAATTCACTCAGCTCATTTGCAGTTGGCATCTCTCCATAGTTCTCAGTTGGCAATCCCAGGGCTATATTCACATCAGCAGCTAAAAACTCAATTTCTTGGCCTCCAATTGTACAGGTGACCACCATAGAAGTGACATTCTCTATAACAAATGTCCTAGTTATAGATGATGTCCAAAATTCATGAAGAACGTCCAAATATAGCACATGACTTGCAGTTAAAGCACCTGCAATATAGGATTCAGAAAGAAACTTCACAAACCCCTTGAAACTATCAGGGGCTTGGTTAGCATCAAGAAAAGCAATAAAGTTGGTTCCCTTCTCTGGAATGATAGCTCTAACAATGTTTGTGCCATTTTAGTGTGTAGAAGTAGTGGGTAAGAAAAAGTTTTGAGAAAGGAGCAAAAACGAGAGAGAAATCGCCTTTTGTCTGAAAGCTAGGTCACTTGAGATCTCGAAAAGTGTAAGTACAGTGTATGTATCGAGAAGTCTGGGTATTCATAGAAAAAGTAAAAGACTTATCGAGAAGTCAAATAAATGTTTGATATTAAACTTATCGAGAAGTAATTTTGAATTTGAAAAAGGTACATTCGATAAGTCATTTTATTAATTCTTTTCGAGAACTAAGAAATTATTTATCGAGAATTCTGATAAATGCCCAGTTTGTCCGAAAATGGACTAAAAAAGATTCTAATTTATTTGAATTGAATCAAATTGAAATCAGAATAAATTTTCCAAAAGTATTTGTCTAAAATAATTTATTGAATTAAATTATTTTAGTTATGAGTTATTGATAAGTGTCAAAATATCCTTGTCGAGAACTCTGTGAATTAACACTATTAGAGAACTCTACATGGTCTTATCGATAAGTCATAATAGAGCTTATCAAGAAGTCATTCGAGAAGTCTGTAAATAGACTTATCGAGGACTCACTCGAGAACTCTAGAATGACTTGTCGATAAGTCAAAATGACTTATCGAGAACTCAGTTCTCTATACCTTTGAGTACTGTTATTTTGCCTTGTGTTAATTTTACACATTTAAGATGTAAATTAACAACTGAGCAGTTTACTTAGAATTTGAAATATTCTAAGTTAATTTTTGAGTTTAAAAAAAATACAGAGATTCTGAAATATTTATAATTCATATTTCAGTTAATTTCCAATTAAATCAAACTAGGTTGATTTATTAGAAATTAATCTGCTGTAACACATTAGCTGAGTTCTTGCCTTAGGATGAAGAATTGAGCATTCCAATTTCACTCACAAGTCTAGTGAAGGTTGCTTCATCCAAAGGTTTAGTAAAAATGTCAGCTAATTGTTTCTCTGTTGGAACAAAAATGAGCTCAATGGTACCATTTGCAGCATGTTCCCTGATAAAATGGTACCTAACATCAATGTGCTTTGTTCTAGAATGATTAACTGGATTAGCTACTATAGATATGGCACTAGTATGTCACACATAATAGGAATTTTGTGTAACACTAGACCATAGTCCATTAGCTGATTTCTAATCCAAAGCACCCGAGCACAACAACTTCCAGCAGCTATATATTCAGCCTCAGCTGTGGAAGTTGACACAAATTGTTGTTTCTTACTATACCAGGATACAAGTCTTTGACCAAGAAATTGACAGCTTCCACTAGTACTTTTCCTATCAACCCTGCATCCAGCAAAATCTGCATCTGTGTATCCAACAGCTTCAACACCAGTTCCCTTAGTATACCATAATCCCAAGTTTG